>NC_031971.2:2248306-2548306 GCF_001858045.2 Oreochromis niloticus
TATTAGAGATAGGTTGATCATATTTAAGATTGGAGAATTAATTAATGGCAGGACTTCTTTGAGCAGTTTTGTAGGAATGGGGCCTAAAAGACACGTTGATGGTTTGGAGGAAGTAATTATTGAGGTTAACTCAGAAAGATCAATTGGAGAAAAAGAGTCTCAATAAATATCAGTGGTATTGAAAGTAATTGTACATAATGTTACGTCTGTGAGATGGTTTTGAGTAATTTATTTGTGAAGAAATGAAGTCATTACTAGTTAAGGTTAAAGTAATGCTTGGCTCAACAGAACACCAGCATACCATGGCACAATACACAATGACACCCACACTCTATGGCTGCTGCTACCTACCAACAAGTGCAATATCCTTTTTAGCAGAACTATGTGTATTTATACTTTTATATTTTGGCATTTTAATGTCATTATGCTTACTATTTTGCTCATTTTGGTTTATTTTTGCTATCTTATTATATTTGTTATTTTATTGTATGGTTATTTAATTCATGAGTGTAAACAGGTAAGGATGTATGTATGCTAGTCAGCTGAGACGTAAGCTCTGCTCTAATTTCACTGTGCAATGTCCAAACACAGAAACAATAAAGGAATCTTTATCTTCATCATATCTTTATCTATGCCATATGTCAGAACAAGAGTGATTTGTGATTAAAGTGATGAGTGGGTTCTTTTACATTTGAAAGAAGACAGTTGAGTCTAATATTAGATTAAATGCCTTGTTGAGGCTGTCAGTATCTACATGGAGGTTAAAATCATCCACAATAATTATTTTATCTGTGCTGAGAAAATATAAAAATAAATCCGTAAGAAACTGTGAGTAAGGCCCAAGTGGATGATAAATAACAGCAAATAACACTGTTTTATATATTGAAATCTCTCAACTCTAATAATTCAATTTAAAAGTGTAGCTTTACAGTAGGGTATTTTCGTGTGTAAAACATAACATGCCTTTGAAACAATTTAAACACCAGAAATTACAAACTTTAGCTTTTTATCAAACCTTCACATTAAAAACTTCCCATTTGTACAACATCCTGAAGAATTCCGCTGATGCACTTCTGACAATTGCATAACATTCTTGAACAGAAAACCAAACAGTTGTTCACAATTGCAGGGCCAACAGTCAAGTTGATTGCCTAGGCTAGAAGCTTGTTTTTGAGCATCATAAACCTGGGGCTTGGTTTGGGTCCCACAAAAACACTTTGAAAGAGCTCAAAAATTTGGGCGATACTAGAGATTAAGGGCATATATCACCTCAAGGAGTAGGCTGCAGGCCTTGGCTAAGATCAGTAAATACTGGGATTCCTTCGATGATTAAGACAGTTTTTTAAAAACAAATGTAACGTTTTGTTTCATGATGTCATTCAATTCAGATAATCCCAGATTCTGGGAAGACCACCGTGAAAACTAAACAAGATCCTGTCCATTAAATAAAGGTGGAATTTCCATCCACTTGCTTTTTCGGGGCGACCATGGTTCAGGGGGTTGGGAAGCTCATCTTGTAACCGGAAAGTTGCCGGTTCGATCCCCAGCTCTGTCTGTCTTGGTTGTTGCGTCCTTGGGCAAGACACTTCACCTACCACCCCTCAGCCAGAGGGGCCGATAGCGCGATATGGCAGCCTCGTTTTGTCAGTCTGCCCCAGGGCAGCTATGGCTACAACCGTAGCTTGCCTCCACCAGTGTGTGACTGTGACAGTGAATGAATAGTGGAATTGAAAAGCGCTATATAAATGCAATCCATTATTATTTTTATTTGCATTTTCAATGTGTGCACAAAAAACCTGAATGGAAATGATTAAAAAAAAATCTTGAAAGGGCATTCACAATTAAGTCAGTTCACAAAAATCGGATCGATTTAAGCTTGTACTTCAGAGTGATCCAGCCCGGCCTGGCCACTGTCTCCCATATGCTCAATGAGGCATCTCAGAGTTACATCCCTCTTCTTAACTCTAGAGTCACTTTGTTCCTAGAGTGGACAACAATGAAAAACTGAATATTGGACTATAGTTTTAGAAATATAAATATAATTTACTAGATACTGATTCAGAATAAAATAAAATGGCAAATCGCTTACCTGGAATGGTTTGAAAAAGAGCAGGCCATCTGTCCTTGAATTCTGGACAACCACAACCTCCAGCTGTAGAGAAAGCTGGAATGGGAAACACAGCAGGCCGTGGGTTCTGCCTTTCAGAAGAGGAAGGACTCAGTATCTCACGAGTCCACAGAGAGATTCACAGACTCGCATAGTGAGCTCAGATAAGATGCTTCAAGTGTGTCTTCCTGGGGAACAGCTGTCAGTATTACACTTAGTGGTGCTTGCACTACTATAAGTGTGTCTTTATCTTTTAGTTCACTTGTGGAAGTTGGGGTGAAGAAGTCATCAAAGTCTTCATCTTTGTATTGGAGTTTTATATCTGTGGGAATGGAAATATTTTCTTTAACATCTTGATGCATTCTCAATCATCCAGGAAAGTAAATCTCCAAAAGTTGAATCTGTTCATCTGGATGTAGCGTTTTGTGGGAGAAACGTTTCGTCACTCATCCAAGTGACTTCTTCAGTCTCAGCTGACTGCAGGTTTCCCCAAACCTTATAAACCTTATATTTTCTTTAACAGCTGCAACCAACTCGTCCACATTTGATGGTATGCCACTGTTGAGGTTAGGTTTCTTGACTTCATGATCAATGTGGAATCTCACAGTTCATTCCACGTCTTGGAAGACAGAACACACAGAGAGATGACGTAATGATGTTCAACACTGGAGGCAGATGTGGAGCAGGATATCTGTCTTCTTACCATAAAAGGCACTCATTCCCCTAAAAGTGCCATTTGAATAATCTCTGCAAAATCAGGAAGACCTGCAGTAGAACCATAAGTCACATTCATGCCTTTAGAGTACCTTGTTCCCTGATAGGTGACCGTGTCAGCCAGGAGAACTTGAGACCGAGAAGGATATAGATGCCTAATTGACCCCTGAACATCTATATGCAGTACATTCAATGGCACTGATTTTACTCTCACAAAGGCTCAAAGAGGAGCGAAGATGCAGGTGGTGGCTTTTCATAAGCTGGTGCTTTGTAGCCAGGGACAAGAGTATGTTGTCAAAGTTGCCAGTATGCCTTACAATCTGTTTAAACTGGCTGTGTTTTCCCTCAAACCTCATTGTCCAGAAAGCAATTGCAGGTCCAAAAGCCTTTTTTAGTGCAGTGCTTTAAAAAGTGGTGCTTTGGGATCAACTCTTCATTAGGAAATACATCCTGGAATCTGTGTGGGTGTTCAGAAATTTTTGAGTCAAGATAGGCAATGCTTTCTTCATTATGGACTGGGGCAACAACAAGCTAAATAATATATTTTAAAGAGATGGAACAGCTTTAAATTGTTAGCCCATTTTGTGTTTCCTGAAGAGGCTTTTTTGTATAATTCTGAAATCTACATTACTTTTTTTAAGCTCTGGCAGTTCACCACTTATCTTTGTACCATTTCAAACTATTCATTGGACTTGAATGACTTAAATTGCAATAAATAACTGGAAAAATTGGCATGTTCTAAAACGTTTGACCAGTAGTGTATATACTTGAAAATTCAAGCAGCTGCTGTTGTCTTCTATCACCTAATCAATAAAAAATAGAGTAAGCTAAGAATGTCCATGCATTTCACTGTCTACTATGCTGGAAATCAGCCATGACCCTACTATTTACCTTTAGTCATTCTTTTGTAGGCTGATCTTAACTTCATCAAAGAATGCTGTTTCTGCACTCGTTTTTTTTTTTCTTTTTATCCTGTAATACATCTTATCCTGTAATACATCTGATGAATTGTTTGCATTTTGTGGTGAAACTTTTATATTTCCCTTTGTTTCCTCTGTGAAGTTTTTTTTTTTAATATACTGAAAACCTGTAGTCAGCAGAGAGGTCGAGCTTTATTTCTTTCAACTGCAACCATGGCAATGTGAAATGCTTTGCTTTTGGAAAAGTTAGCTACATTTTGAAGAAAAAAGTAAAATAAAACGTTTCTTTTAAATACAAATTGTAGATTTTATCTCATGACAATCCTACCTAACAGCTTCTTTACTATCTTTTAAATCGTATAATCAGAGATTAACTTTATTTCTCTTGCTAATGTATATTTGATCATGCTCTGACTGTCAGTTAAATACTTGACACACTTTTACAGCTTTATCCTGTATAGAAAAATATAGACATTAAATTTGAGGGTTATAATTTATGAAATGATGTCTGTTTGTTAGTTTGTTTTCTAACCTTACTGAAGTCAGTAGGAACAAACAGTCAGCCATAAAAGCACCTGAAGAGGACTGTACGGGCAGCAGAAAGGATCATCGGTGCCCCCCTGCCCTCCATCCAGGATCTGTACCTCTCAAGAACCAGGAAACGGGCAGGGAAAATCATCACAGACCCCTCACACCCTGGACACAGACTTTTTGACCTGCTGCCCTCTGGCAGACGGTACAGAAGCCTGCAAACCAAGACCACCCGACACAGGAACAGTTTCTTTCCCCTCGCCATCTCCCTCCTAAACAGTTGACCTGTCACACTGCTCCCACTGCCAGACTGCAACTGCACCTTATGTACATTCTGTAGTATTCATTCCACCTCATTTCATTTCTGTATTTTATGTACATAAGTTTAGTTATTTATAGTTGGTTTACACAGCTTTGTGTATGTATGTGTATGCATGTGTAATGTACATATAGACGTGTGTGTGTGTGTGTGTGTGTGTGTGTGTGTGTTTTACATTGCTGTGCTTGAGAGCCACCATCTACCGGAACCAAATTCCTTGTATTTGTCTGCACATATACTTGGCCAATAAACACGATTCTGATTCTGATTCTGATTCTGAAGAGTTTTGACAAAGAGTGTACCTCTCCACTCTGCTCACATGAGAGTCAGTGGGACTGAAGTTAAAAAAATGATAAAATAATTGTAAATTCATTGACATTCTTTAAACTGAATGATTAGGCAAAAATAACCAAAAACTATTTGAACAAATATCTGCATCATTTTACTAAAATTGAATTTTCCTGGTTATTTGGGTCCTAGGATTGTTACAATACAGAGGATTTGGCTGCAGACGGAGCACTGCTGAGAGGCCTATTAAGCGATTCTTAAGGGAGAGAAACATATGGTTACTGATGACAACCATTTAAAGGTGTCAGACTGGAGCCACAGCAAATTATCATAGGCAGACACACATAGAGAGAGAGACACACGCACATACTCTCTGTCTCTCACTCTCTGTTTCTCTCTCTCTTCCATTCTCTTTGTCTCTGTAGTCTAAACAAGCTTGTTATCTTGCTCATTACTAGATAATGAATGACAATAGGTCAAATGACCTGCCCTAACAAGCTGGTTGTTAAAGGCGACATGTTAATAACACAACCTACAGAAATGTTGTTTTTCTATGCTCTTTAATTAATATATTATTTAAAAGGAAATGAATTTCAGTTTAGGAATTGAAAAGAACAGTCTGGGTGAATGTTGCATTAGTATTAGAGTCATGATTTAAAAGCATCAGAAAAATGTCAAATCACACCTTTTTAGTAATAAGGAAAACATATAATAAATAAAGAGGGTTTTTTTCTTTACTAATGCCTTTTCTATTTCAGAAAACCCATTAAAGCTTTGAAATTCACCCAAAGCTATACCCATTAATCTGGGCAGAACTTTTACAGTTTACCAAGGAAACATTTCTTCAGATCAACTGACCCAACTGCTACAGTGTTCCTGAAATATATTTGTTATTTACATCATGGAAAAAAATCAAACTGAACAAATGATATGCGTGAGTATTTGTTTGCTCACCGCAGGTTACACAAACACAGACACACACACACAGACACACACACACAGACACACACACATATGCCCTTGGTGCCACGTCTGGCGCCAGTGATTATGCTGTTAAGCCAAATCAGTTTCCTGTGTTTGGTTTGATGGATGCCATCATCTTCATGGATCTAAAACAGGTAAGTATGCCCCCGCGCCTCAACACAACAACTACTCAGGCAGACATACATACATTTATGAGCACAACCTCTGAGAAGATATATAATATATAGGAAAATGCAAATATGTATAGCAGCATTCTCAAATACATTAAAAAAGACATTTTAAAAAGTAGTTTTCATTGGTTGATCGTACTAATAATATTCTGATTTAAACAATGTTCACAACAACACAACTGTGTTGCATTTTATTACCCAGTTGGTCTCTGATCCACATCCAGGATGTTATTAAAACACACTGTTCTCATTTTTTTAAAGACTGCAGAGCTTTGTACTACTGTGGGGGAAAAGCAAAAAAAAAAAGCTGAATTGTGGAAATTACTAAATTGATCATACAGAACATACAATGACAATTACAGCAGTTCATATAGGATGACAGTTATTACGTTAATTAATAATTTTCCTCCAAAAATTATTATGTGTCCTTGAGCAAGACACTGAACCATATATTGCCATGATTCATCTATCCATGTGAGAATGGGTGAATGTAGCTTGTAGTAAAAATTGAAAACACTGAATGCTTACATCATTTAACTAAACTTCATAATGTTAAAGTCATATTAGGGTGGAGTGGTTGGAGCAAAATTATTGTGACTCTAT
Source organism: Oreochromis niloticus (assembly GCF_001858045.2). Taxonomy (NCBI): domain Eukaryota; kingdom Metazoa; phylum Chordata; class Actinopteri; order Cichliformes; family Cichlidae; genus Oreochromis; species Oreochromis niloticus. The sequence continues at coordinate 2,254,943 of NC_031971.2, forward strand.
GCAATGAACTTGCAATCTCACAAGTAGAGAACTGCAGCCACACCCAAGCCTATATATGCACCCTCCTGGGGAGTATATGATGAACAGGTGTGTGAAGGATGCACAGCTCTGCCCCAAAGGCTGTGATGAAACCCCAGCCAGTCCACTCATCTATCTGAAGGAGAAAACATGCTCTACCGCCACAACCATCCCAAACCTTTAGTTTACTTTATGTTAAACTGCTGACTATAGTTATTGCTGTTGTGTTCACATCTGTTTGTTTCATAGATGTGTACCACATGTCTGACGGTAACAGTTCAAACACTGACTGATCCAGGTGTTAAGTGTTCTTTATAATGTTCTGGACTTGCAGAAGGAGCAGGCAGCAGGAGATGTAGTTCAATATCTCTAGGAGATGCTGTTTTTCCTGAGCACCCTCAGGAAGTGCAGTCTCTGCAGGGCATTCTTTAGCAGCAGAGATGTTCAGATTTGACGAATCTGTCCTTAGCACCATTGAGGCCCATTTTCTCTTCAGGCTGGGTCCAGCCATGCTGTAGAGAGACCGGTTTCAGTACCTGACTGCTGTGTTCCTCTCCTTCAGCAGCAGTTGGACTTCCCGGTCATCCAGGCCTTCTGACTGGGATACATACAGATGATGTCTTTGCCCACTGTGACAGTGTCCGTGCAGTATTTAATGTAGCAGTTCTTCAGGTCTAAATGTTCATGTTCTAATTTGTCCTATTTAAGCAGTCCAGGAACAGCTGAGAGGCACCATCTGGCCATGTCTTAACTGCCTTTATGGTTGTAGTAGCAGTTTTCTTGGGAGAATATGCAGGGATTATATTGGTTGGACTGGCCCAGGTGGGGCAGTGGTCTCGCTCTGTAGCCTAGTTTGATGTTGATATAAACCTTGTTTAGCGTGTTTTCTTCCCTTGTCACATATTTGACATGCTGGTATAGTTTAGGAAGTACTGCCACCAAATCTGCATGAGTAAATTCCCCTGCTATTGTGTGAGCATCCGGACATATACTCAGCTGATACGTCTATTTGACTGCAGACACCAGCGCCACTGCTTCTCCTCTAATGAGGAGGGATTGAAGCATTTGAGGTCTCGTCCATCTCTTTCTTTGAAAAGTTGCTTAAAAATATTTTGTATTAAAGTGCCTATCAGATTCAATTCAATCCCCTGATCATCACTAAGTGGCCTCTGGATCTTCATTTTCAGTATCCCAGCAAACAGGGTTGAAATGCTAATATTATCTGTCATGTAAACACTGGTGTATAAACTGTACTACAGAGAGCTATATGTCAACACTGTATTCACATACAATATTGCAGTTAAGCCATCTCTTAACAAAACAAGAAATATTGCTAACATTATTATAATAAAGAAATCAAATACACATCTTTTAATTAAAACAAAATTTGCCTGACAACTAATATGGAATGGCTGTTATCAGAAAGCAACAAGCATTACAAGAGCTTGTTTTGCATGTAAACAACAAACAGCATCCATGTTTGAGACATAATTTCTGTCTCATTTGTTGCATGGTAAACTCATATGTGTCTAGACTGTGACAACCACTGCCTCTGTGTCCATCAGTTTCATCACTATTGCACTAAGATGTAGTAAGCTAAGTGTCTGGATCAGTTGGTTGGTTTTGTGGTGTATGTTTTTTTCTTATTTGACTTAGGTGCTTAGACTTCTGTGGAACCAGCTTCCAGTTTGGATTCAGGAGACAGACACTATCTCTACTTTCAAGATTAGGCTTAAAACTTTCCTTTTTGCTAAAGCATATAGTTAGGGCTGGACCAGGTGACCCTGAATCCTCCCTTAGTTATGCTGCAATAGACGTAGGCTGCCGGGGATTCCCATGATGCATTGAGTTTTTCCCTTCCAGTCACCTTTCTCACTCACTATGTGTTAATAGACCTCTCTGCATCGAATCATATCTGTTATTAATCTCTGTCTCTCTTCCACAGCATGTCTTTATCCTGTTTTCCTTCTTTCACCCCAACTGGTCACAGCAGATGGCCCCGCCCCTCCCTGAGCCTGGTTCTGTCGGAGGTTTCTTCCTGTTAAAAGGGAGTTTTTCCTTCCCACTGTCGCCAAAGTGCTTGCTCATAGGGGGTCATATGATTGTTGGGTTTTTTTCTCTGAATGTATTATTGTAGGGTCTGCCTTAAAATATAAAGCCCCTTGACTGTTGTTGTGATTTGGCGCTGTATAAATAAAATTGAATTGAATTGAATTGAATTGAATTGAATTGAAAATTGAATTGAATTGAATTGATTTATAGTATTAAATTGTGTCAGTATGAAAACAGATGATTGAATCTTCTGTTTTGATGTAATCATGTAATGATGTAACCATTACATCTTAAAACCAAACTCATCGGTATGAAACTGGTTTCAGTGTTGTGGGTATTTGACGTATTTTGTGTTTGTTTTATAATAAACACAAAATAGGTATTTTTGCATATTAAACCTTTTAGCACAGTGATGCATATCACATTTTTTTAAATGTATTTGGCACCAAACTCTGTATCACCATACATTTAAAAAAACATACAAAAAGATCTCAAATTGATACTTTGTCTTTGTTTAATGTGTAATTAATATTGCATTGTAACAATTTGAATGACTTTTAGGAGAACATAGTTGTAATTTGAGACTTCATCATCAAAAATTATTATATTTGCTATTGCTGCCTTTTACAGTCATTTTAGACGTTTTTTTTTAATAACGGCTGTTTAATAGTAAAGAGAGTGACCTAGAAAGAACATTTCATAAAATATAAATATGATATTTATTGTTTCTATATTGGTTCTTAATTTACATACACAGCACACAAGGTGTCCTTTTAATTTAACTCACTGTCAGTGCATCTGTGTTTGTCTCAGCGCACTGGACTGTTTGTGTTTGAGCACACAGGATAAGAAAGGATATCAGAACTAACTCTTTCCATAATGAGGTCACTGAAACACACAAGGCATGTGTGTTTGTGTGTGTTAGTGCATGGTGGAATAATCTAACACAAAGTCGGATAAGAGTCTGTTTCTCATGGTATAAGTATAAGTAGTGCAGTACAAGAGCTATGTGTGTGTGTGTGTGTGTGTGTGTGTGTGTGTGTGTGTGTGTCTGTGACTGAGAGCCAGTGTTATCAGCAGAGCAGTAGGAAAGTTATGCTACACTAACAGGAATGTTTCTCATCAGTCCTGACACAGTCCAGTCGTCTCTCTACCCCACCCCCACCCCCACATGCTCAAACACACAAAGACAATATACATGTAAAAAATAAAATCATTATAATTTTAGTGAAATTCATGCATAACCTACTTAAAAATTGACTTCATCTGTAGGTTGTCCCATATCCTAATTTTACGCTGCTTTATTGGCATTACTCAGCTGTCATTGCTAAGCACACAAATACACTTTAATCTGCAGCTGAAAAACACACCCAGTCAAATAAAGAGATCAGGAAATCAAAAACAGAATAAGCATTTGTTCAAATAATACAAAGAAAACATGTTATATTTAAAAAGGTATTTTATTTTTTGAAAAATCATTTTGAAAAAACATTTCTTATTTAAACACAAATTCATGTTTATTTCTTATTTTAACAATACTTTATAATAGAGCCATTGCTCTTATTGTACTGTTGTAGCTGCTACCCAACAGTTCAGGGGCTTCTTTGTGGCATTTTTCATTTAATTGTGTGTCAAAACTGTGCTGTGTGTTACAGGTATGGAACATCAGTTTTACCATGGAGCGATGATGGTGGAGTCAGTGTTTTGGCAGAAATTTGCAAAAATAAGAAAAGCCTCTGCTTCAAACCCTTTCTAATTAACTGAGCTGGAATGTTGTCCTCACAGACAACCCAGTACAAAATACCTCCTTAAATCATATCTATCTATCTATCTATTTATTCAGTACTTTCACCCACCCCAACATATCACATGGCGTTTCTCTCTCTTTGCAGTTTTTCCTTTGCAAAGTAGAATTTTAAATTGTATTTATGGATGAGCAATGAACTGTGTTCACAAGTGTTCTTGACCCTGTGTAAAATCTGCATTGTATTTCAGTATTTATTCTCTAGCCGATATGTAGAAATCCCTCAGACAGTCTAGCATCTAGCATTAACATTAGCTTCAATTCAATTTTATTTAAATAGTGCCAAATCACAATAGCATTCACCTCAGGTGACCCTACAGTAACAGGGCAGTCATTGCTAAATCACTATAGTTTGAGCCTCATGTGTCATGTTACTGGAGATGTCACTAACACGTCCCAGCAGATCATATCTTACTGTGTAATATATGATAAATAATATGTAATTAATTTAATATAAGAATTAAGGAAATTAATATTACATTTAGGGTATATAAATTTATATGTAAATTTATGGCAAGTAATGGCAACTCTGCTACTTGTACTGTTAGCTCTCTGAGATCACCTAACCCAGCGGTCCCCAACCTGTTTTGCGCCACGGACCAGTTTATGCCCGACAATATTTTCACGGACCGGCCTTTAAGGTGTCGCGGATAAATACAACAAAATAAAACTAGTATCGGTACCGAAAAAAAGAAGATTTATTCATAACACACATGAAAAGACCCAGGAAAACCGAGTTAACGATAAAAACGATAAAAACGATAACAGAATAACGCTGAAAACCGATGAAAATCCTGAAAACCCACATTTCACACCTGAGCCTTAACTCTCGTGGCCCAGTACCAAACGACTCACGGACCGGTATCGGTCTGAGGCCCAGGGGTTGGGGACCGCTGACCTAACCCACATAAAACAAACATTAAACCATGAAACAGACTTAGACTAGGTCTGTTTTTAAAGTTAGAACTGCCATCTAAGTGTCCCTGGTTAGAAAAGCTATCCAGACTTTTCAAGCCATTTCTTACTAGACTTTAGCCCGATCTTTGATTTTACAGGTGTCTCATTCAATAAGATTTATTAAGTTGTACAATTTAAAATACAGATATGAAGTGTAAATAACATTTCCTTTGTAAAGGTAAGCAACATTTTTTGGGGATACACTAAATCCTGTGAGTAAGATCTAAAGAAATTCAGGTTATTCTGTTTAATTATTAAACTTGATTTACAACTGAAAGGTTAGTGTTACTGAAAACAGAGTTCTGTTTTTTTCTTTTCTCTTTTTTTCAAAATCATATCTCCAAACCGAGCAAACACTGCTCAGTAAAAGAATCTCATGAAAGCTGAATGTAGATTAGCTGTGGGAATGTGAAATGCATGCTTTGCTTTGATCCTGGAAGTAATCTATGAAAATATACATTAAGAAGTGAAATATTTGGAAATGAAGTCAAAGTTTTAATACTTATAAAAAAAAGTATATTTCTTCATAACAAACCGCTTCTGAACCTTGTCCTCCCCCCAAAGTGAAGTAGTATGTAGTCGGTTCAGTTTATCTGTCTGTCTGGAAGTTAACAGTCATTTGGCATTAAATTCCTAGGTCAGATCAACCCAACAAATTTAATTTGGATTGTTTTAGCTAAAATTCCAGGCAAGTTCACTTAAAAGGTTTTTACTTAATTATTAGCTTTACTCTGAAGTGTTATATTATTTAGCCCAACAATGGATTTTACCAACTTTCAAGGAAATGCTTCTCTCGAACCAATGGAGAAACACTTCTAGTATGGAAGCTTATGAATGGCTTCAAGCCATCCATAACTCAATAATTTGAGTTATTTTCTCAGAATTTTAGGTTAGGTATCTCAAAATTTTGAGAAAAGAACTTGACATTTCAACTTAGCTCTGCTAATCCACAATGACATTCCCTTGATGTTCCCCAGAAACAGATGCAATTCAGCTAGTAACACAAGGATTTCATCCTTTTTAAAACTACACTGAAATTACTCCGCAGTTTGCTCAGTCATAACCAGTAACTGCAGCACTGGTAGCTGATGCCTCACGCCTTCTGCTTCCAGATAACAAGGAAACAATGTACCTTTACAGAGCTTCCTGATTAGCAGAGCTAACTCAAAATTTAAAGTTATTTTCTTGAAATTAATGATACTACATTCTATTTGAAGCGCCTTTCAGAACACTCGAGGACACTGTACACAGCAGAATAATAGAAGCAACATAAAAGCAAGCAGTTTACACAATCATAAAAGCATAAGACATAAAACAAATTTAAAATAGCAGAGTGGAGAGGTTATGTGGGATAAGCTATTTTGAACAAGTGAGTTTTGAGTCTGGACTTAAAGAGAAAGAAGGAAGTGATATTTCTTAAATCAGGAGCTAGGTAAGTCCAGAGTCGAGGAGGCGAGCAGCTGAAAGCCCTGCTCCCCATGGTGGCAAGACGGGGAGAGGGGACAGAGAGAGAAAGAGAAGAAGAAGATCTGAGACACCGAGATGGGGCGGTGATTTGAACCAGATCAGAGAGATATGGAGGGGAGAGATGATGAATAGCCTAAAATGTATACAAGAATATTTTGTAATTGATGAGATATTTGACCGGGAGCCAATGAAGCTGCTGCAGGACAGGAGTGATGTGGTGAATAGAAGGGGTCCTGGTGATAATACGGGCAGCAGAGTTCTGGATGCATTGGAGTTTGTGGATGGATTTTTGAGTAAGACCAAAAAGAAGTGAATTGCAGTAATCGATCCAGGAAGTAACAAGGCTATGGACAAGAATGGCAGTGGCATGTGGGGTGAGAAAAGGACGGAGACAATTAATGTTGCGCAATTGAAAATATGCAGACCGAGTGACATTATTAATATGTGAATTGAAAGATAGAGTACTGTCGAGGATGACACCCAAGCTTTTCACAGAGGACGAAACGGAGACCAGCGAGTTATAGATAGTAATAGAGAAACTGTTGGTTCTGGATAATGTTGATTTAGAGCCTACCAAGAGGAGCTCAGATTTGTTACTGTTGAGTTTAAGAAAATGAGAAGAGAACCATGAATTTAGTTCAGCTAAACAGAGGGTGAGAGAGGATGGGGAGAGAGCAGCATCAGGTTTAGTGGACAGATACAGCTGGGTGTCATCAGCATAACAGTGAAACTGTATATTATATTTATGAAAAATGTGTCCAAGCGGAAGAAGGTAGATAATGAAAAGAAGGGGCCCAGGACAGATCCCTGGGGCACGCCAGTGACCAGAGGAAAGGGCTGAGAAGTAAAAGATTTGAGTCGAATAAACTGAGTGCGATCAACAAGTATGAATTGGCTAGTGGAGTATGGGAGAGACCAATGGAGGCTAGCCTACTAAGGAGAATGGAGTGAGAAATAGTGTCGAAAGCAGCACTCAGATCGAGGAGAATAAGAATGGAAAGTAAACCGCAGTCAGCTGCCATAAGAAGATCATTGGTTATTTTTATAAGCGCTGTTTCAGTGCTATGGGAGGGGCGAAAACCAGACTGGAACTGTTCATACAGATTATTATTAGTTAAATGTGAGTGGACTGTGTGGCAACTCTCTTCTCACGAATTTTTGAAAGGACTGGTAGATTGGAAATAGGATGAAAATTCTCAAAATTATTGGGATCTAGCCCAGTTTTTTTCAATATTGGGGTGATGGCAGCAATTTTGAGGGAAGCAGGAACAGTTCCAGTGGTAAGTGAAGAATAGACGATAGCAGATATGAGAGGAAGCAGAGAGGGTAGACATGCCTTAACCAAAACTGTAGGAATGGGGTCTAGCTGACAAGTAGAAGGTTTTGACTTCTAGATGAGATCTGAAATATCAGTAACAGAGGGAAGTTGGAAAGCAGAAAAGCAGTGTGATGGGAGAGGAATTACAAAGGAAGAGCTACATGGAACATCAGATCTTGGTGTATTTTGTGAATTTTCTCAATGAAAAATAACATTAGAGAATCACAGAAGGTGAGCAGGTAAAAAATCTGGTAACCTAAAAGAAGAATTGAACAGTGAAAACAGTATCTTGGTTGAGTCATCATTTGAACAGATAATGGTGGAGTAGTAAGCAGAATTTTTTTGATTAATACACTCCTTGTGATACAGAATATGATTATTAAACATTCCATTGTGGATAGTAAGACCAGTTTTCTTATAAAGGCATTCAAGCCGTCAGCCTTTTGCTTTCAGGAGCCGGAGTTCAGCTGTAAACCAGGGTGCTGACTGAGAGAATGATACAGATTTGGTTTTGAGTGGGGCAACAGAGTTTAGAATACTGTTGAGACTAGAGTTATAATAGTCCTCTTGGGTGAGCAGGTTATGAAAATGCAAATGACTAGAAAAGAAAGGGTATCAGGATTGATTTTCTTAATGTTCTGAAAAGAAATGGTACGCGGGTTCTTGGTTATAGAAAAGGTCATTTTGACATTGAAAGAAAGAAGCAAGTGATCAGAAATTAGCAGTTCATCAGCTTTGCAGTTAAAAGGAGTAAGTCCAGAGCAACAAACTAGGTCCAAAGTATGGCCCTTAGTATGAGTAGGAAAGTTTATATGTTGCCAAAACTATAGAGGTACGATGATCACTGTTATCCATGTGAATATTAAAGAACATTAATGAATATTTAATAAATTAACCTCAAAATTTTGAATGAGCAATTTTTGTTTTGCTCTTGGCAAAAGTTTCCATATCTGTTTGAATATCAAAGCTTGTGCTGTTTTACTGTTAAACGTACACTTATGGTACTTACAACATTTTTATAAACTGACATAAAAATTCACCACTTGGAGAAAAAAAAATTTCCTAGTTATAGTTTAAGTATAATTTCCAATAATATACTGCCTTTACTACCTGACGTCACTGTTGTTGTTCTGTTCCTTTCACTACTTGTTCCATATAAGCCAGCGATAAACCAAAAGTCTGTAGTCTTCTTAGTCCCATAAACCAACGTCCTTAGTGTGAGCTTTAACCACTGTTAAAGCGTGCTCCTTGTACTTCTGGAACATCCAAACTGAAACTGTTCCTCCCAAATCCTCACATGGAAACATCTTTTGAGAACACTGTGTAAAGGTATTAGTACTCTGAGGACTACTAAGGATGTAAGCAGGTCCCAGCAATGAAAGCAGATTCCATTTTACATCTAAACATTCCTGCTTTTTTATAACATGACTCTTAGTCGACTTTTTCTTCCATTTTCACACACAGACACAAAAGTTAGCAACACATTTGCTGTGTGTCATCACTGTAAGCTTTGAAGCCTGCAGAACAGATTCTGAACTTTGTGAGACATCTTGTGCTTGTCGAGCTCTACAATAAATTTCTGAAGCACTTTGAGAGTGAAATTTAGACATGTTGGATAAGCCAGGTTGAGTACATATCAAACAATCAAACAAAATGAGGCACCTGAAGTCAGTTCATTCAAGACCTCCACTCCCTCGATGACAATCCCAATGGTTTCGGGTGGCTCCTGTGAGCCTTCTCTTTCCTTTCGTATCACAAACATACCCACAGTGAGCTGCTCGAGATCTTTTCCATGAATCCATGAATCATCTGCACCCAAGTCTTAGAGTAGGGTATACGAATCAACACTTTGATCAGGTTACACAGTATACATCCATATTTATTTTTTGATAACTTACTGGTTGCATCTTCAAGACAAAAGTGTGTTTAACATGAAAGAGAAGTTAATAAAGAATGATCATGATTATTTAACACATGTTATTTTTGGCAAGATTTTTGAACAGTTATAACATTTTCCTCCATAAAAAGAGGAGAGCAGACAAGTAACATTATGGTAAACATTAGTTCACTGAGAGATGCTCCCCTGATGCTGATACTCTGTGTGAAACTCCGCTGTATCCTGCAAGTAATCAAAAAAGCCTTATCCCATTTGTCACACCAGAGGTGAATCACACCTCACAAGAGAACCAGTACAAAGTAATAAGAGAAAATGATTATGAAGACTTTCTAATGCCTTCATGCAACATAACTGCACATTAACCACCCTGCAAGACCAACGATGCCAAGGAAGCGCTTCCCCATCTCCCATGTGGTAACTCTCAGCAGCCCACTTACTCCAAACATGACACATTTTTGTCAGATTTCTATCTCAATGTGAGCTTGTTACAACTGGTCTTTACAAACTACAGGGCCTGGCGGGGTTCATTCCAGAAAGCAGTTAGAGACTTTTACCTAACAAGGGATGAAGAAATGGATCTTCTTTTCAAATGACTGGGAAGTCAATCAGCTGAGCATTACATTAGGTCCACCAACATACACCAGCGATCAAAGTGCTGAGCATGATCTGGAACATACTGGTGTTTGTTTTAGTTCATCTGAAGCTTTTGAGAAGGCTTGGTTTCAAATACTGGGTATTCCCAAAAATTGGCAAGAAAGACCATGCCAAACTCCAGGATCTCAGTAACTTGATGATGGAACTAGATGCTGCTAAGGCTGAGGGAGATCTGCCTGGTCCTGCTTATCTTGATACCCCCAGAGGTGTAAATGCAATAGTACAAAAGTTTACATATGGTATACAAGTTAAATGGCTTTCTCATGGATCCACTTACAAACAGTTACATTGTGTACCATTTTTCGTCTTTGTTGCCTTCATCTAACAGCAAGCACAAATTAGGAATGATCCAAGTTTCAACTTTGTTTGTCAAACTGACATGGTTAAAGTAGAAAAACCTCTTTGAAAAAACAAACGGCGGAGGCTTCTGTCAACAAAACAGAACTGTCAGCTGCTGCTCACTCAGACCACAGACACAAAAAGAATGGATCCAGATAGGAGATGTCCTACAGATAAGAAACCCCACACATTAAAAAAGTGTCATGCAAGAGAGAAAGTTCCTCAGGGAGAATAGTAACTGTTTTAGGGGTTGCAAGTCCTCAGTGCACCCTGCAAGGGAGTGTCAAAGCAACATTAAGTGCACTGAGTGCAACAGTGACAAACACGAATCTGCTCTGCACCCAGGTCAGGCACCATGGGTTAACATAAACCTGCATGGAGGGAAGCTAGAACCCATACAAACTTTAGACATTACTATCCAGTTCACTCAAATCTGTGGAGTGAGACTTTTACTGTTGAGAATTGCGCCAAGATCTGCCCGGCCATGGTCTATGGTCTATCCTGAAGCAGAATGGGACAAAGCCACAAAACCCTGTGTTATCATAGATCAGCAGAGTATTCGGTCTTTAGCTTTCTTTGATAAGTTTAATGTGCAAAGTCCTACTGCATCTTACACACTGAAGATATGTTCTGTTATGACTGAGAATATGGGAAGGATAGTTTCAGGCTTCTGTATAGAGTCGATGAATGGTAAAACAGTTCAGCAGGCAAAGGCAGTTCATGGGTCTTCAACCTTCCCCATGCATCACACATGGGTGGCTCATGGGAAAGGATGATAGGAATAGCCAGAAGAATCCATGATTCAATGTTTCTGCAACTCGAGACATCAAATTTGATACATGAGGTACTCACTATGCCGATGGCGGACATGGCCTCTCATACCAGTATCTACTGATCCAAGTCTGATCCTGTAGACAGAGAATAATGGTCTTCAGAGTCTTAATCAAAGAAAAGTATTGAATCACTTCTGCACAATGACGCAGAGCTGTGGATTCCTTATATCTTCACACATAGCTGCACTGTAAAGATATAAAGTAGTAGTAGTAAATTTGTTTTCACGGGGACTGGTAAGAGTAAAGGGGAAAAAATATAGGAGCAAAATGAGAATTTAGGGACACAGATTTTTTTTTTTTTAATGAAATATTCATGTGTCTCTTTTTTTCACTACTAGTGCGCATGCATCAATCATGCATACAGCCTGATAAAGTTATTTGATTAATACACAACTCTATAGCGCCCACCCCACATAGCAGGCAGGTCTGGCCCAGTTCTGGTATCAAGCCGGCACTGCTGGCTGACTTCTGGAATGACAAGACGTATGTCATCCAGATATGGGCCAGGCCTGGCATAGATGGCAATGTCTAAGTGATGGCATGCCATATCTGGCTCGATTGTGGTTTGGTGTATGTGGCCCAGGCCCATAGAAAACAGGTCTTCCCCTGATCCGGCATCAAGCTGGCACTTCTGACTGACTGGTGTCATGGCAGGGTGTCTGTCAACCAGATGTGGGCCAGGCCTGGCAATGATGGCACTATTTATGTTCCTATTTTCCTATTTTAGTTAGAAGACCCAAATGCCATGTTGCAATACTATACAGCTATAGTAGCCAACGTTTCAAATGCAGGTTTGACAGGTTTGTGAGTGTACACTTTATCCAAAACCTAGTGACGGTTTACTCATCTTTGCCAGTGGGTGGCTGTAGCTAAGGAGGTAGAGCAGGTCACCTACTGATTGGAAGGTTAGTGGTTTGATCCTGGCTCCTCCAGTCTGCGTGTCAAGAGTGTGAATATGTATGAATGTAGTTAGGAAGCGCTCAGTTTAGAGAAAGTGTGTGATTGGGTGAATGTGGCATGTTGCATAGAGTGCTTTGAGTAATCTGGGAGAGTTGAAAAATGCTATGTAAGAATCAGTCCATTCGCTGTCTGAACAGCGTTTCATCTTGTTACTTTTGCACTAGTATGCACACATTGTTATTACATGGCTTAATTAAGGTACACATTAGGCTGTCATCTGGAGCCAGAGCTGAAACTGTTCTGGGCCAGCACAGGGCCAGCAGGGTGTCTGCAACTGGCCCACGGCTACACACAACTTACACATGGCCCACATACCGCAAAGAATGACGGGCCTTTGGTGGCCCAGATCAGGTTTGCCAGAGGTAATCCACACATGGGCCAGCACAGGACCACCAGTGTGTCTGCAACTGGCCTTGTGCTTGCCCATGTGTGGACCACCTTTGGCAAACCAGATCTGGGCCACCAAAGGGCCGTCATTCTTTGCGGTATGTGGGCCATGTGTAAGCACATTGTGTGGGCCAGATCCAGACCATACCAATTTTGCTATGTGGGACTATGTAAAAGTAAAAATTTCACCCACATTTACAACTAAAAGTAGACCTGCAGTAGAAATGTATTTAAATAAAATTACTCAATATTAAGCCCACACAAGCTTTATCAACGAAAAGACTGATAACACAACAGCCTCAGTGATGATGCTGTCATAAGATAAGATAAGATAACTCTTTATTGTCATTGCACAGTCATAGGTAGTACAATGAAATTGGAAAACTGTCCCATATTGGCACTACATACAACACAACACAACACGACACATCACAACACAACACAGTAATTTAACTAAGTAATAAAATGAAGAATAAGTGTAGATTAATGACATAGAGAAAAGACTTAAAACTTTCAGCAAGGTGCTAAGCTCAGGTAAAGTGAATCAACATTAAAACCTTTACTTGGAAAAAGCTGGTGGTAGTTCTTAATCAAGCTACCCGTCCAACAAGCATGAATTATGAAGAAAAACAAAACATTCAGTTGTGTCCATTGCACACTGTTTGCTTTACACAGAGAAAAATTTACAGTAAAGCTACAGTAGCTAAAATAAAGGTGCATGTATGCCGATGAACTACATGATGTTTAAATCATGCTGCTTACTGAAGGCTGAGCCATCCTTCCTAGTTTTGATTGCAGTGACTCCTGCAGCAAGCTGAAGAGAGTCTAAAGGGGGGCATGGGGTTAATGACATCATATTTTTTTCATATTGATTTTAAAGCTTTATTAACATTATTTTCCACCTTTGGACCTGCAAAATACTGGGCAAGTAAAACTCTGAGCAACTGACCTAGGATTGTTGGAGACTGAATTAATATTGGCATTAATCATTAACATCTACACCATCAGAACATCCATTTTCTGCAGCAGGAAACGTTGCACGAATACTGGCACAAATACCAGTACTGAGAATGTTAACATCCTGGCCTTTTTCATTGCAGCCACCACGTGCTCTTTTCAAGTCTTAAAGTCTTTCAGGTCAAATCATTCAATTCCGCACTTGAACGTAAAACACATACACATGAACCCACACACAAATGTACCCCATTCAGAAGATATTAGTGTATTAATCTAATAAACAACTGGGAGGCAGGACTCTTAATTGTTCATTGGCTCTGATTACCTGTTCATTCACAGGTAAAGAGTTCCACCAATCAGCATCAAGTGCGATGAGGTGGATTGTTACCATTTGAAAATTAGATAAGAGAGAGAGTGGAAAATGTATCTGTGACTTGATAGAGACTATTAGGGAGTAACTTGTGTTTTGGGACATCTTTGCCTGATTTTGGAGTGTTGTACACTGTGCATAGGGCAAACATAAGTACGGAACCATTATTAGTTCTGAAATGAATAAGTCAGAATAACACTTGTTGAAATGTTAGAATGAGCCATGGTTCAGCTAATAATAATAAGCTAATAAGATAACCTTTATTAGTCCCACACGTGGGAAATTTGTTTTGTCACAGCAGGAAGTGGACAGTGCAAAAGTTATGAAGCAAAAATTAGAATAAAATAAAATAAGAATAAATACAGTACACAACTGTACAGAATAGAATAAAATAAAATACTATATACAGTAGAATGAAATAGAATAAAATATACAATAAGATAAAAATAGAATACAAATGCTATATACAACTGAGTAAAAATACAACGATGCCAGAAAAGATTATTGCACATTAGTCTTATTGCACATGTGTGGATGTGTGTGTTTGATCAGTTAAAGTCTTTGTTGTGGAGTCTGACAGCAGTGGGGAGGAAAGACCTGCGAAATCTCTCCGTCCCACACCGTGGGTGCTGCAGTCTCCCACTGAAGGAGCTGCTCAGTGCTGTCACAGTCTCATGCATGGGGTGGGAGATGTTGTCCAACAGGGATGACAGCTTAGCCGCCATTCTCCTGTCACTCACCACCTCCACTGGGTCCAGAGGGCATCCTAGAACAGAGCTGGCCCTTCGGATCAGCCTGTTCAGTCTCTTCCTGTCCCCAGCAGAGATGCTGCCGCCCCAGCAGACCGCACCATAAAAGATGGCTGAGGCCACCACAGAGTCATAGAAGGTCTTCAGGAGTGGGCCCTCCACTCCAAACGACCTGAGTCTCAGCAGCAGGTACAGTCTGCTCTGCCCTTTCCTGTAGAGGGCGTCTGAGTTATGAGTCCAGTCCAGTTTGCTGTTCAGATGAATACCAAGGTACCTGTAGCTGTCCACAGCCTCAATGTCCATACCTTGGATGTTCAGTGGTTGCAGTGGAGGATGTTTGTGCCTGTGGAAGTCTACCACCAGCTCCTTGGTTTTACTGGCGTTGATCTGGAGGTAGTTCAGCTGGCACCAGTCCACAAAGTCCTGAGTCAGTCCTCTGTACTCCTTGTCGTCCCCATCAGTGATGAGGCCGACTATTGCAGAGTCATCAGAGAACTTCTGCAGGAAGCACTGGGTGGAGTTGTGGGAGAAGTCTGCAGTGTAGATGGTGAAGCGGAACGGAGCCAGAACCGTTCCCTGTGGGGCCCCCGTACTGCAGACGACCCTGTCCGACACACAGCCCTGAGTCCTCACATACTGTGGTCGGTCGGTGAGGTAGTCCAGAATCCAGGTAGTGAGGTGATGGTCCACTCCAGAGTTCTCCAGCTTGTCCTTCAGAACCGAGGGAAGAATGGTGTTGAAGGCACTGGAAAAATCAAAGAACATGATTCTCACAGTGCTCCCAGCGGTCTCCAGGTGAGCGAGGGAACGATGTAGGAGGTGAATGACGGCATCATCCGCTCCAATGCCAGGCTGGTAGGCAAACTGAAGTGGGTCCAGTGATGAGCTCACAAGGCGCCGAAGCTGAGCCAGGACCAGCCGCTCCAGGGTCTTCATCAGGTGGGATGTCAGAGCCACCGGCCTGTAGCTGTTGAGGTCCTTGGGGCGTGAAGTCTTTGGCACTGGAACAACACAGGAGGTTTTCCAGAGCTGTGGGACTCTCCCCAGCCTCAGGCTCAGGTTGAAGAGGTGCTCCATCACCCCACACAGTTGGTCAGCGCAGGACCTGACGACCCTCGAGCTGATGCCATCTGGACCCGCTGCCTTCTTGGCTTTAATCCTCCTCAGTTCCCTCCTAACCTGGGTGGTTGAGAGAGACAGGCTGGAGCCTTGTGTTGAGTGTGTATTGGATGCTGTTGTTGGGGGTGGGGAGGAGTGAGCAGGGTGAATAGAGGAGGTGTGAAGTGTCTGAGGTGGAACAGCAGCAGTGGGGGTGGGTGAGTCTGCAGCCGATGTTGGAGACTGCCTCATGGATGAATCAAATCTGTTGAAGAAATGATTCAGTTCATTTGCCCACCTCACATCCCTCCCAGGCAGAGAGTTCTGATGTTTGGGGCCTGAGATGGTTCTGAGGCCTCTCCAGACTTCACCAACGTTGTTTTGCTGAAGCTGGTTCTCCATCTTTTGCCTGTAGCTGTCCTTCCCATTCCTTATCAGTCCCCTCAGCTCTCTCTGCACCCTTTTCAACTCCTCCTTGTCTCTGGATTTGAAGGCCCTCCTCTTCTGCTTGAGGACAGCTTTAATTTCTGGGGTAATCCAAGGTTTGTTGTTGGAGAAACACCGTACAGTCCTGGTAGGTACGGTGTTATCCACACAGAAATTAATATAGTCAGTAATGCATGTAGTAAGGCTGTCGATGTCCTCTCCGTGGTCGTCACAGATCACCTCCCACACAGTGGACTCAAAACAATCCTTAAGAGCCTCCTCGCTCTCCTCCGACCATCTCTGTACTGTGCGGGTGGCTGGTGGCTCCCTGCGCACTAAGGGCTCATACACAGGGACAAGGTACACCAGGTTATGATCAGATCTGCCCAGGGGAGGGAGAGGTGATGAACTGTATGCCTGTTCTGTGTATTATCCCCTTCTGTGTTAACATTATGGCTCAAGTTTGATGTACTTTATATTTTCCAGGACCGCACATCCACGGTTATACACCCTTAATGAGGTAATAAAGTCTCGGTTAAAGGAGAGCAACAATGTGTGATCTAATTCCTCAACTGAGATACGTGACCAGGCCAGTTCTAATCCGACGCCCTGTAGCAATCAAGCTTTCCACACCAGCAGACTTTACCATGTCACACCCATGTCATCATTATATCTGCTGAAATTCAATCAGGTCAGCATGTAAGCCCATGTTTTACACTTCACACCATCCTGAAATCTGTCATAATACAGCCTTGTCCATCGCATTTCTAACACTACATAACAGCTAAACATGGAATTAGCATTCCTTATCTTAATATTTCGTGAGCTAATATCTTAAGGTTTGCCATTATCCATTTAAGTCTTATTAACTCCATATTATCTATGACAGTAAAGCAGGAAAAACTTACCTTATCGTAGCTCAATGAGTTTGTGTCCAAGGTTTAACATGAAAAGAAGAGAAAACATGAAAAGAAGAGACAAAATAATGTCAGGGGGAAATAAATAGTGACAATTTCTACTCAGCACCCTCTAGTTTGTCACGATCACAACACGAGCTCAGCATTGCTTCCTTGTTAAGTTTTTGTGGAGATGAGTGTGAGGACGCAAACACAGAGATGCAGAGGCCGAGGGTAAACTGAAAACAAGACTTTTATTCTAACTGAAGACAGGGATGCAGCAGTAAGCAAAACGTTAGATACAAAAGGTAATCTAGAAAAAAAACTGACTGGAACCTGAACTGAGAACAGCACTGAGGCTAGGAAACACAAGGAGAGAATGATTTGATGTTCTGACAAAAGAGAAAGGAAGACTGAGACAATATATACACAAGAGGGTGATCAGGAGGTGGAGACAGCTGGGGACACGGGGAACAACATTGTTGTTGATTCTATTTGTGTGCAAATAAAACAAACAAACAAGCAAGCATATCAGAAGTAAAGGACAGAGACCAGGAGACAGATACACAGAGAAACAGCGCAAAACAGAGAGAGAGTGAGAGATGCTGAAGAGAACTAATAAACCTAAAGACCGCTAAATTACACCAGAGTTACATGATGTCTTCCAGACCACAGGGAAGGGCTCAGGGGCTGAGGCCTGCAGCAGGGATGAGGGTACTTGGGGGGCTGGCTGCATGGCCAGTAGAACTGGAATGGGTGCAGGAGAAAGCTGGGGCCAAGCTGCCCTACGAGTAGGGACAAGCAGAGAAGATGACTCATTAGAAGCAACTATTTTTAGAGACACAGTACAACATACAACTTTTTCATTATTAGTCAGTTCGATAACATTGCATGCTGTACTGTGGGTTGTATTCAGTGGTTGAGAGGAGGCGGTGGAAACACTCAATAAAAACTTACGACCACACTGGTACTGGGAATTCCACAGTGTTTGTCCTTTAGTAAACACACTCTTCACCAACCTTGCAAGGCCTGGTTGAACAGCTGCTGTATTATCATACATGAAGCGAGCAGTGTTCGTGCAACCCATAACGTTACTTTGAGTTAGGGATATAAAGATAGTCCATCTCAGTCCATGTGTCCATGTGCAAGCACGCTTCTCCCATGCTCTACAGAGGGCAGTGTCGTATACTTGTGACATCACAAAACATTAACTTAGGCTGTCTTAAAGAGATACCACACAATTGGTATCTCTGTTACAATACTTCCGGAGCAGAGAACGCAAGCTGTAAATCCGAAGGCTCAGTTCTTTAGTTCACCAGCATAAAACCAGGACAAGAAGTTTTATTATATGCCAGCTCAGAAAAACTACAGAAAGTTTTATTTGCTTGCTCAAAAACAGGAAAAGATGCCTGACCTATTCCTCAGGAAAAAACAAACAAACTTAACTTTATTTAAATGAGCCTTAGAAGTAAAATCCTTTGTGCTGGATCTCTTGACTTATTTGAGGGGAAAAGACCTTGTTTATGGACTGGGCGACTTCGACTTTGAAAAAATAAAACACTGAGATAAGATAGCTCTACTAGATGCAGACGAGTTCTTGGGCGGCTCGGCAGCAGCTCGCGTCTCACTTTTTCCGTGTCCTGAGGAAGAATTACTTGGACCGGAAGCTTCTGCTGGCCTTCTACTGCTACTCAGTTTAGAGCGTGCTCTCCTACTGCCTGCGTGTTTGATACTCTTGAAAGTGTAGTTGTAAAACAGCAAACAGATTATCTGGAGAAGAATGTCTTATTTGAAGAGTTTCAGTCAGCTTTCAGAGCTCATCACAGCACAGAAACAGCTTTCATGAAGGTTACAAATGATCTTCTTATGGCATCTGATGGTGGACTTGTGGATACTGTGCTTGTCCTGGTAGACCTCAGATCAATCCCACACCTCCAGACTCACGAATAGCTTCTTCCCCTGGCCCACTCAGACTGTTAATAAACACTACCTCAGGTTGGCTCTGGCAGTGCTGTACAGAGAACTGTGCCTCACCCTGATGTTAGGAAAAAAACTGCATGTGTTTTTTTGTTTGTTGGTTTGTTTTTTGTCACTGTCACATACTCTACACAGCACTTAACGTAGAAAAGGACAGACTGAGTGAAGGTCTCCAGGTCCTGCTCTTCAAAGATTGGAAATCTTTCAGCTCAAAACAGTCCTGAAGGACAAAACAGTATCTGGAGGACAGCATCCTCCAGATACTGTTTGGCTCTAAGCCCCCTATTGTTTTCATTATATATCCTTCCTTTAGACCGTATCATTAGCAGCTTCAAAATTATTTCCAACCATCTGTATGCAGATGATATCTAATTATACATCTCCTTTAAACCCTGGGAATTAGACAAATTATCCACACTAATGGACTGTCTTAAAGAGATTAATGGTTGGATGACAAACAATTTCTTGCAGATGAATACAGACAAGACTGAGTGTTTGATTTTTGCCCCGGAGAGCATCAAGCCCCAAATTAGTCAACGTCTGGGTCCTTTTTCAACATCAATAAAAGCTACCGCTCAGAATCTTGGGATACTTTTTGATCAATCTCTGTCTTTTGACGCTCATATCAAGTCTGTGACCCGCTCCTGCTTTTAAGAAGCATTGCCAAACTCAGGACTATTGTATCCAAAGGCGAACTGGAGATGTTGTCCATGCCTTCATCTCCTCTTGTTTAGATTACTGTAACGCACTCTTTTCTTGTCTGTCTAAGGCTTCCTTAAATCGCCTCCAAGCGGTCCAAAATGCCGCAGCAAGGCTTTTGTCCCACAGTCATAAATTCTCCCATATCACCCCTGTGTTAAAATCCTTGCACTGGCTTCCAGTTGGGTATAGATATGAGTTCAAAATCCTCAATCTTACATTCATGCCCCTACAAGGTGCATTATATCACTGAGCTTCTCCAACACTGCTCTCCAAACTTATAGTGGTATTCTAACCATTCCACGGACCCGTTTGAAAACGAAGGGGGATTGCGCTTTTCAAACCTTGGCTCCAATATTGTGGAACAGTTTACCTCCCCCGATACGCACTATCAACTCTGTAGCTTCTTTGGAAACAGCTCAGAACACATCTGTTTAGACAGGCATTTGGGTAATATTCATGTGTAGTATACTGTTTTATTGGATATGCTACTATACCCTCTTTACACTGTTTTTATTGTTTCGTTTGATATGCTTTTATTCCCATGTGAAGCACTTTGAAATAACTTCCTGTTTTTAAAAGTGCTGTATAAATAAATTTTACTTACTTACTTTTTGGAACATTCCGAACACTTTACTACAGGGACATCTTTTGGTCAAATAAAAGAAATTTTAGACTATTACACCCAGTAAACTGGAATGTTTTCTCTTGCTCAAAATCTCTCCTGCTATGGAAAATATGCTCTCACAGGGGACTGATGTGGATGGAGTGGAAAGATACATCTGATGAGGGAACATGGTGGTATGTTGGGTCCAGTAATCTAGAGGGTCATCTCCTCTTGGTAGCCCTGACACTCTGTCCTTGGTTGGTTTCACCTACTCTGATGTCAAAAAGATGCAGCAGCTGATGTTGATGGCACACAAGCACTTGCCTGTGCTTGAGAAGTTGCTCAAATGACAGCACAGCACATGGATGTGTGATGAAACTCATAGCCTTCACGTCTTTCCTGCTCTTTTTCTGAACATCCCAAAGCCAGAACTTTCAATCTAGGAGACACTGCCACACTTCTTACAGGCTCCAACCCACATTGTTCCCTCAAGCTCTTCTGTAGATTGCTTAACTGAGAGGCAGCTGGAACTGTTAACCTCTGACCTTTCTAATGAATTTTGTGATGAATGAGTCTGACGAATGGAATCATTTTTGAAGCATAAACACTCTACTTGGATGAGAGTTCCACAGTTTCTTCATTCAAGAACATGAAAACACTGGGTGACTGATTCTTGGTCAGCACTGTTAAAAAAAGTCAAAGTTGTGTTGAGGAAGGGGGAGGTTGCTGCCACTGCTTCATGCTGCTCCCACAGACACCAATACATTAAATAGGTGCTGTTCCATCTAGTCTCAACCGTCTTAGTTTCATCACAGGTTTTCCCATTTGCTCCTGAATGTCTGAGAGCTTCTTCTTAGCAGTGGCACTAAATTTAAATAGGCCCACTATCTGCTTTGATTGCAGATGTAATGCATGCATTACAGGGATTTGCTCAATGTTTTTTTCACCAATTGGGTGTGCAAGCAAAACAAGGCACTTGTTGCACTTGTAAAAGTTGTGCACACCAATGATGTTGGGTGCATTATGAGTGATTAAACATGTGACCTTAAGTTATCCCCCATGAATGCAGAAGAGCACCTTTGGCCTCCTTCAGATGCTCAGCTGTGTGTCACAGACCCCAAGGACAGCGGTGGGAAGCTTGTTGCTTTCACCAATGCACAAAACACACAGCTTTGGCCTTTTTCGTCTCATCTATTCCTTTTCTTTGCTCTCTGCAACATTGTTCAGCAAGGTATTTCTGGAAGGGAGGATGTTTGGGGTCAAGTTTCTGCACAAAGTTCCTTAAGTCTTCATCTTCTGCAACTGAAAAAGGTCTAAGTCTCTCACAATCAGGTCAATAAGTTCCTTTTTGCCTTCCTGTCAGGGATCAAAAGTTGCGGTAATTAAAAGGGACGCTGACAGTATCTCTGACACTCCGGGAAACAGTGGGCTTTAAAAAAAAAACAAAAAAACAGTTAAAAAAAAAAAACAGTGGGCAAACAAAAACAAAACAAACTATTACTACAAAAGATTCTTTCCTTCCTCTGCGTACTGGAAATACACAAATAAAGTGTTCTGTGTTTTTCTCAAATATCTGTAAGTAAGAGTTTAAAATGTGTTTCTCTGTTTGATTGCTAAAAAATGTACAACAGATATTTTGTTTAATAAACAAAAAATTATAATTCCTGTATAGTAACAGATAAATTAGTACTTCATACTATGGCATGTAACATATACTGTAACATTTTGTACTGTGACCAGTATGGTTTTTTAATGAAAGAATAGTGTATTTAAACACTTTATTTTTCCACTTTTATGATTTAAGTGAATATGAAGATAAAACCAATTTTATCAACCTTTAACTAAATAATAGCCTCTGACCTTTTTCAATATTTTGATATTTCACAATTCTTAGTGTCTGGCACTAAAATCCATTTTCCAATCAACACAAATTCACTAACTTAACTGAAGGATGTGACATGCTGTCAAAAAAGCTCTATCCCATGATTTCCATCGTCACTCAAGGGATTGTTCTGCCTCAAGTCAGCAGTCAGCTGCTGGTGATCATAAGAACGATGTCTGAAGCGCACTTGACTGAACGGTCTGTGATGCTGAGGAAGTTGCAACATTCCAACAGTCCACAGCTGTAGTGGGGAGTTATTTTCCATTGTCCTTAAGCTGTGGTGGATTTACAAATTCATTCACAGATCTGTTAATTCTTGGAAGGTATTATTAGGCCCAAGCACTAACAGCACAAAGGCCCTATTGTATCTGCTTTTTCAGGTCCTTAACATACTCAAAATATCATGCCATTTTTTATACGAGTCAAGTTTGCTGAAAATGTCTGTATTTCATTGGTTTCAGACGCGGGTGTTTCAAAATGGCTCAAGACAGACAAAGTCCATGGCACTTTAGCAAACTCCTCCCAGGGATTTCATTAGCAGGTTATCTACTAATCGGAAGGTTAGTGGTTCGATCCCCGTCTGCTCCAGTCTGCATGTCAAATATCTCTGGGCAAGCTACTAACCCCAACTTAGTATCTTGCCCAACTTGGGGTTAGTGTCATACTCTGTTGGAGTGTGAATGTTAGATAGAAAGCACTACTATATAAAAAAAGGGCTTGTGTGAATGAGGCAAGTTGTGTAAAGTGCTCAGAATAGAAAAGCACTTCATAAGAATGGGTCCATTTACCATATCTTCAGTGAGTGGAATCTAAAGTGATGTTACATTGCAAAGCTTTTCAGGAAAGGGTGTTTCATGGCAATAAGTAGCAAACTGCTATAACGTAAAGGGACATTGTCCAATCTCTACCAAACTGTGCAGGCATAAAGAGCACAGTTTAACAAGTGGTCATTTAGGACATGAATACCTGTACTTGTTGCTGCTTTAGAAAATCTGACTGGAAAGGGGCAGCAGCTGACAAATGTTTCACCTCTAGTTTTATCATTATATCTGTTACTATATACAGATAACACTATATATGTTATCTGGGTCTCAGAGTTGCAATGCTATATTGGGTTATTGGTAGGTGTTTGACCACCTCACAACTTTCAAAAGTCTTTAGTATGTGACAGCTGTGTTGTCCTTCTAATGAAAGGAAACTGGCACTGGGACAAATGCACACTTTTAGCTGCCACTTGGCACAGTTTGTGTGTGTAAAGTGTAGAGAGAGAGTAAAAGAAGGATAAACCCGCGCACTACTTTCTTACCTTGGCAGAACCTCTCTACATATAAATATATTAACCCTAAATCCCATCACACACACACTCACACACGCTCCTCCCTATTAAGCTTTATCATTAACATGTAAATATTAGACTTGGCTTGCAGCCTCAGATGAAAACGTTCCCATATTTAGCTTTATCATATTAATAAGTCTTACACTATATTTATATAACCATGAAACCTGGGTACATTTCTTTTTTTTCTTAATGGTACCTTGATGTTCTGCAGGGCAATTCACTGAGTTTTACTAAATAAGTTTTAAAACTCTGCATTGTAAATGTATTGGGATTCGACTGGACAATTTACCTTTATTAATATGTATACATATTCAATTCAATTCAATTTTATTTATATAGCGCCAAATCACAACAAAAGTCGCCTCAAGGCGCTTTATATTGTACAATAGATCGCACAATAATAAATACAGAGAAAACCCCAACAATCATATCATATGACCCCCTATGAGCAAGCACTTTGGCGACAGTGGGAAGGAAAAACTCCCTTTTAACAGGAAGAAACCTCCGGCAGAACCAGGCTCAGGGAGGGGCGGCCATCTGCTGCGACCGGTTGGGGTGAAGAAGGAAAACAGGATAAAGACATGCTGTGGAAGAGAGACAGAAATTAATAACAGATATGATTCGATGCAGAGAGGTCTATTAACACATAGTGAGTGAGAAAGGTGGCTGGAAAGGAAAAACTCAATGCATCATGGGAATCCCCGGCAGCCTACGTCTATTGCAGCATAACTAAGGGAGGATTCAGGGTCACCTGGTCCAGCCCTAACTATATGCTTTAGAAAAAAGGAAAGTTTTAAGCCTAATCTTGAAAGTAGAGATAGTGTCTGTCTCCCGAATCCAAACTGGAAGCTGGTTCCACAGAAGAGGGGCCTGAAAACTGAAGGCTCTCCCTCCCATTCTACTTTTAAATACTCTAGGAACAACAAGTAGGCCTGCAGAGCGAGAGCGAAGTGCTCTAATAGGGTGATATGGTACCACAAGGTCATTAAGATAAGATGGGGCCTGATTATTTAAGACCTTGTATGTGAGGAGCAGGATTTTGAATTCAATTCTGGATTTAACAGGAAGCCAATGAAGGGAAGCCAAAACAGGAGAAATATGCTCTCTCTTTCTAGTCCCTGTCAGGACTCTTGCTGCAGCATTTTGGATTAGCTGAAGACTTTTCAGGGAGTTTTTAGGACATCCTGATAATAAAGAATTACAGTAGTCCAGCCTGGAAGTAATGAAGGCATGAACTAGTTTTTCAGCATCACTCTGAGACAGGATATTTCTAATTTTAGAGATGTTGCGCAAATGGAAGAAAGCAGTCTTACATATTTGTTTAATATGTGCGTTAAAGGACATGTCCTGGTCAAAAATGACTCCAAGGTTCCTCACAGTGTTACTGGAGGCCAAGGTAATGCCATCCAGAGTAAGAATCTGCTTAGATACCATATTTCTAAGATTTTCAGGGCCAAGTACAATAACCTCAGTTTTATCTGAATTAAGAAGCAGAAAGTTAGCGGCCATCCAGGTCTTTATGTCTTTAAGACATTCCTGCAGTTTAACTAATTGGTGTGTGTTACCTGGCTTCATGGATAGATAGAGCTGCGTGTCATCTGCATAGCAGTGAAAATTTATGCTATGTCTTCTAATGATGCTGCCTAAGGGAAGCATGTATAATGTAAATAGAATTGGTCCTAGCACTGAACCCTGTGGAACACCATAACTGACCTTAGTGTGTGAAGAGGACTCTCCATTTACTTGAACAAATTGGAGTCTATTAGATAGATAAGATACAAACCACTGCAGTGCAGTACCTGTAATACCTACAGCATGTTCTAATCGCTCTAATAGGATATTATGATCAACAGTATCAAACGCAGCACTAAGGTCTAGCAGGACAAGCACATATGGCCTCCTTGTCAGTGTGTCTGTATTGTATGCATACATGCAGATACACAGTGTGTACTTTATATAGTCAGTAATTCAAAGACTCCATTGTGTATACAGTCTCTGATGCAGGTTGTGCTTTTAAAGCCTCATCAATTGGTAATTTCGTGCTGTTACAGAAGTTTTTTATTCAATTGCTTTAAAATAAATTCCACAAATATATGAAGGACAGAACATGTATACAGCAAGTAATTTTTCCATTTTGCACATTCACTTCATTTCTGATTTTCGACATTTGAATTCTTTATTATTTAATGCTCATTTGGATTTTTAGTTTATTTATTCTTGACCTTTGTCTTTGTTTTCAGTAAATGGGTTTCAGTTAGTATTTTGCTTAGAGCAGGCATGCCACAAGTCTGACCAGTCAGGTCATTTTTTATACGGTCCCTTGCTCCCACCATAAAATGTATTATTCAAGGCCCGCCACCGCAAACAGAGTTAATAAAGTGTATTTTCTCTTTTAACTTCATCTCAGTTTGATAGCACCATCTGATGTATGTTGCAACCAGTAACTATATAAAAGTTTTTTACACTCACTAGCTGCAACCACCTGTGGCTAATTTCTGCCATGGCACCTGTAAAAGAGAGTGTGGCAGGGGTGTGGCTCTGCTGCAGTGGAGGGGTGGTGCAGGCAGTGCCAGGGAGGCTGGTGGGGCAGGTGAAGATGATTGTGCTGATGAGGTCTCCTTCCTTTTAATTGATACTGGGGACCAGAGACGGGAGAGAAGAGTGACTGACCTAACAGACATCAGAGCTGAACCACGAAAGAACGTTGACAAATATAGCAAATGAATGGTAAATGGCCTGTATTTGTAAAGCGCTTTACACATCCAGTCATCCACCCATTCACACACTGGTGATGGCAAGCTACATTGTAGCCACAGCTACCCTGGGGCGCACTGACAGAAGCGAGGCTGCGGGACACTGGCGCCACCGGGCCCTCTGACCACCACCAGTAGGCAATAGGTGAAGTGACTTGCCCAAAGACACAAAAACTGAGAATGTCCAAGCCGGGGCTCGAACCAGCAACCTTCTGATTATAAGGCGAACTCCCAACTCTTGAGCCACAATCACCCTGCAGTAATGCTATGACAAAGTAAAATTAATATTTAGGTGTAATTCTCTGAAGGTTCATATCATCATCATTATATGTGGAACTGGATTCATTTGTACTTGATGAGATCTCTAATTAACATTAGTCTATTTAGACTTACATTTTTCAGTTATTGTTAAAATGGCAAATTATCTCAACATACTTTCAACAGTAAAGATATAATGACTGCACAATAATTTCATAAAAAATTACATATTTATTACAGCTTTATTACAGTTATCAAAAATGAAAAATAAATATTTGTAACTATAAACCCAATCACTAATTTTATAACAGTATTTTGACTATTTTTATGGGAGCTTTAAAGTTGTATTTTACTGTTATATTTTTTATGTTATTTATATATTTTTGTCATATGATATGTGCAATGCCTGTTTTTATGTCAGCACAGAAAAGTTGAAGAAAATTTAGAACAACAGTAGATCTACCATCCCAGGGTAGTTTCAGCTTCACTTTCTTTAAAAATAAAAAGATTTAGCCTTCATTAGCAAGAGATAAAGTTGTTATCTGGAGAATGTAGCTGTGGGTAAACAAAAGACAAACAGAGAAAGATGTAGAGAGACATCAACAGAAAGAAGGAAAGAAACAGATGCCTCATTGATGATGTCCAGACTAGGTTCTGGACCACCATTAATTCATTTAATGTGTACCACAGGCCTTTGTGTGTGTATGGTGTTGTTAGTTTATATGTGCTTGCGTGCATGCGTGCATGTTTGTTATATCCTGGTTGGCCCTTGGCCCTGGCCCTGTATCTCTGACCTAAGAAATAAAAGGTTAACTGAATTTGGTTAGGATGTAATTGACACATCCTCTTTCTCTGGACGTGTTTGCCTATGAGTGATTGTGCAGCGGTTCATAAAAGAGACACTCAAGTCAAAGATGCAGCTGAACAGATGTTTATGGTCTAGATGAGTATCTGTGTCTCTCAGGCCTATTCAGTAGCTACACAAAATCAGAAAAAAGCATCAGAATAAAAGTTCATTTTTAAGGATAATAGCTTCTTTTTAAAGATGAAATGTTACCATGTGACTCTGTAGGTTGCAATAGTCAACACTGTACTTAATGTGAACATGATTTTAAGAATTAAGACATTTTTTAAAAAATTCTCGCTTCTTATTTCAAAATGTGAGTGTAAGAAGTATACAAGAAGGATGGATTGATCCACTGTAAAATCACCTCAACTCTGTAATTTTGGCTGTTACCATCTTGGCTGCTTCTTTGTTGTGTTTTGTTTTTTGTTAACCTCACACAACCATAAGAATAAGGAAGAAGCTAAAGCTACCATTAACTTTCCTGTTTGATTAACAACAGGCATTTGTAATTTAGTGTGACGTCAAAGTGGATGTTTATTTTGTTGAGTGAGAACATGCTTAGAACAAAATGTTATAACTATAAAATGCAACAGCTGGCTACCTATGGTATTGTTTCCAGACCTGTTTCCAGACCTGTTAATAAAGTCTGCTAAAGGGATATAAAATTCTTCATCACAGAGTGAACACTTGGCTATTTGTAGATGTACGTACGCACACTACACTACAGTGCAAGAAGAAAACAATGACAGTCATTGAATTAAAATCATTATGAATACATTAAATATAACTAGATTAGGTGGCTTCCTTGTGGTGACAGTCATTCACACAATACACCATTGCACATAACACATAAACACCACCAAGAGTTCAAAATGCTGCAGAAGAGAACTTCATTAGAGCTAGTAGCCTCAATTCATTTTTTTAACTCTTTTTTTAAAAGTTTTGCTTACATAATCATGAAGAAAGAAAGGGCAAAAGCAAAACAAACCTACTGGGGGGTACATCAGTCCATACAACAATATATTATGATTCTAGATTCACCACATGGGATCCTGCACTCACAGCGTCCTCAGTTCTTTGAAAGGCAGTCCAATTCTCCCATTTTCTAATAAAGATTTCTCCTCTGGATCTTAGGTTAAAGGTCAACTTTTCCACCCTGTAAATATCTTTGACAATGTTGATCCATTGTTTGAGGCTTGGTGATTCAGGTTTATACCAGTTTTTTGTTGTTGTCGTTTTAGCAGGCTACTAACGGTATTTTACAAAGACAAAAGTCTCTTTTTTTTTTTTTACTATATCCCTGATTAGACAGAAGTACAAGATCCCAACAGTATTGGGGATCTTCTATCAAAGTATCTTTTCTAGCATCAGACAAATGTGTCTGATGCCAGTACACAAGATCGACCCAAATGCAGATTCAGACGGAGGCACGAGAAGAAGTGAAAACAGTGCTTTATTTACAGATTGAGGTAAGGCTTTAAAGTGACAACTATAAGCTATGAACTGTGAAGGTACTTTTAAGTGCCAACTATGAACTGAGAGCTATGAACTAAATCAACAAAAATGAGGAGCTTAATTCAAAAGTCCATGAACTGGTCCAAAGGGGATTGAAGGGGCTGTGGCGCTGGCGGAGGGGAGCAGAGTCACTAGAATTAGCAGTTTTTCCTTTCCAGTCACCTTTCTCACTCAGTATGTGTTAATAGACCTCTCTGCATTGAATCATATCTGTTATTAATCTCTGTCTCTCTTCCACAGCATGACTTTGTCCTGTTTTCCTTCTTTCACCCCAACCGGTCACAGCAGATGGCCCCGCCCCTCCCTGAGCCTGGTTCTGCCGGAGGTTTCTTCCTGTTAAAAGGGAGTTTTTCCTTCCCACTGTCGCCAAAGTGCTTGCTCATAGGGGGCCATATGATTGTTGGGTTTTTCTTTGTACCTATGAAGCGCCTTGAGGCGACTTTTGTTGTGATTTGGCGCTATATAAATAAAATTGAATTAAATTGAATTGAATAGAATGGGAAGAAACAGGGAGTCAGCTGGGTTCCAATTGTTAACGGTAAGTGTCGTGAGGGAATGATTCTAATGTCTTACGTGTTACAGGTGGAGTAGGGCGTGGAAGGAGGGTAGTCCAAAGGTCCAGGTGAGGTTTCCGTCCTGAGTGAGTCAAGAATGCACGGCTCCAGAAGCTGTGGCAGGGAGCCAAGCAGGTGGAGTGCAGTGGGGAAGTGAGCATGACCTAACTGCATGGTGGCAGGAAGACCAGCATCCAAAACGAAGGTGAGAATTGTCCACAAGAGCGACACGATGGCCAGGCGAGTTACTAGAATAGAAAAACACAATTAGCGAGGTCACCAAGGCAAAATATGAGTAATTGGTGGCTTAACACCAGGGGTCCCCAATCCCAGTCCACGAGGGCCGGTGTCCTGCAGGTTTTAGATCTCACCCTGGGTCAACACACCTGAATCACATGATTAGTTCATTACCAGGCCTCTGGAGAACTTCAAGACATGTTGTGAAGGTAATTTATCCATTTAAATCAGCTGTGATGGATCAAGGACACATCTAAAACCTGCAGGGACACCGGCCCTCGTGGACTGGGATTGGGGACCCCTGCTTAACACTAACACTGGTTAGCTGAAGATCTGGCGAAGTGTTGAGTGAGCTGGTTTTAAATACCAATAGCTTGTTTGCAGTCAGGTGAGAAGGTTGAATGAGACTCCACCTGGAGGTGGAGCCCCAGCTCAATGGAAAAACCCTGCACTCACCCAGACCATGACAGTACCCCACCCCTCAAGGATCGCCTCCTGGTGACTGACCAGACTCCACCTTGCGACGCGACCTGAAGAAATTAGAGGGGGATCAAGGATTAAAGCCTGGAAACCCATGACAGTTCCTCCGGCCCGTACCCCTCCCAGTCAACCAAAAACTGCTGACCCCTACCCCGCCACCGCATGTCTAGGATACGCTGGACCAAGTAGGCCGGGTGTCCATCGACAAGCCGGGCAGGAGGTGGGGGATCAGACGGAGGGCACAGGGGGCTTGAGAGCGCCAGATTGAGCAAGGAAACATGGAACACCAGATGGTTCCGCAATAATGAGGGGAGTATTTCCGCAGGGATCCCATGGACTCTAAAGATGTGCTCCATTAGCAGTTTAGCATTCTCTGGGGCTGATAGGTTCTCTGGGAAGGTTTTATCTGGGTCCTTGAGAGCCACAATGATATCATCTGCAGAGTCCTGTAGTATGTTCTCCACTATCAATTTTGATTCCTTTTAAGTTATTACTCTGCTGGCTCAAATGATCAGAGGTTTCAGCTAAGGCAGCATCCCTGATCCATTTCTCATTATAAAATGAAGCTTTCAGTCAGATGCATATTGATTTTTATTCTTGCTGTAGGGGCCTGAAACAGGGCATGGATAAACTGAATGCACTGCAGATAAAATCCTTTCTCAGCACCTGAAGCAAGAATTTCCAACACTATTGAAGGCTTTTTTGGTGTCAACTTCAATCATTTTTTGGGGGGGTATGATCTATCATATTGATAATGCACCTTACATTGTCCTGAGTCTGCCGACCTTTTATAACACGATTGATATTCATCAATCAAATCCAGAATGAACTCAATCATTTGGGTAAGAAAATCCCAAAAAGTTGATTCTGTTCATCGGGACATAGCGTTTTCGGAGGAGAAACGTTTCATCACTCATCCAAGTAATTTCTTCTCCAGCTGATCCAGGAGAGAAGAAGGACAACTGCTGACTATGCGAAAACCCTTAGTGATCCCATATGTGTTGGGAGCATTGGAACAGCTAAGACACATTTTTTCTAAACACCATGTCTCTGTGGCTTTCGAACCCCAAAACACGCTGTGCCAAAAATTGGTCCAGCCCAAGGATCAGGTCCCCCAACACAAACAGAGTAATATAGTGTACACTATTAAGTGCCAGGAGCACTGCCTTGATTTACATTACAGGGAAACCAAACAACCTCTGGCTAATCAGATGGCACAACACAGAAGAGCTAACTTGTCAGGCCAGGACTCCTACAAGTCAGTAGACATTCTTTCAATGATGAGGATCTACACGTCCTGGACAGGGAGGAATGCTGCTTTGAGCAGGGAGTCACGGAGGCCATTTACATGGGAAAGACCATGTCTGAATCAATCCCCGACTACCAAGACAAGCAACTGGGACATGAGATTGTCACCTCTTTGGTGGGGAAGGAGCCTGAGTTAATGCATGAGGTTGAGAGGTACCAGCTAGATATAGTCGGACTCACCTCAATACACAGGTTGGGCTCTGGAACCAGTCTCCTGGAGAGGGGCTGGACTCTGTCTCAGTCTGGAGTTCCCCCTGATGAGAGGCGGGGGCTGTAGTGGATATCTCAGTATCCACTCAGCTTGTTGCCTGTACGTTTGGGTTTCTCCACGTGCACGAGAGGGTTTGTTCCCTGCAGTGGGGTGTTTGAGGGTGCTTGTGGCACCAGAACACCCTTGGTCACAGGTCGATGATTGATTTTGTAATCATATCCCCAGACCTGCGGCCATATGTTCTGGACACTAGGGTAAAGAGAGGGGCTGAGCTGTCAACTGATCGCCACGTATTGATGAGTTGAATCAGGTGATGGGGTAGGATGCTGGACAGACCAGGTGCACCTAGATGTATAGTGAGGGTGCACTGGGAATGCCTGGCAGAGCCCCCAGTCCACAAGATCTTCAACGCACATCTCCGGCAGAGCTTCAACAGTATTCTGAGGGAGACTGAGGAGATTAAGGCCAAATGGACCATGTTCAGCACCTCCATTGCTGAAGCCTCTGCACTGTGCCCGCAAAGTGGTTAGTGACTGTCGTGGTGGTAACCCCCAAACCAAATGGTGGACACCAGAGGTGAAGAGAGCCACCAGGCTGAAGAAGGAGTCCTATCGGGTTTGGTTGGGCTGTGGGACTTTGGAGGCAGCTGATAGGTACCGACAGGCCACGCGGAACACAGCGCGGGCAGTGGCTGAGGCAAAAACTCAGGTGTGGGAGGAGTTCAGAGAGGCCATAGAAAAAGACTTTTGGTCTGCCTAAAGAGATTCTAGCAAACCATCAGGCAATTCAGGAGGGGGAAGCAGTGCTCTACCTGAATTGTGTATAGTGGGGGTGGAGCGCTGCTGACTTCAATTGAAAACATTGTCGGGCAGTGGAAGGAATACTTCTAGGACCTCCTTAATCTCACTGGCATGTCTTCCGTGGAGGAAGTAGAGTCTGGGGATGAAGGGGACGAATCATCTATCTTCGTGGCTGAGGTCACTTAGGCAGCTAAACAACTCCTTGGTGGCAGAGCCCCTGGGGTGGATGAGGTCTGCCCCGAGTTCCTGAAGGCTCTGGATGTTGTAGGGCTGTCTTGGTTGACACAGCTCTACAATGTTGTGTGGAGATCAGGGGCAGTACCTCTGGATTGGAAAACCAGGGTGGTGGTTCCTATCTTTAGGAAGGGTGACCGGAGGGTGTGTTCCAACTATAGGAGGATCATACTCCTCACCCTTCCTGGGAAAGTCTATGCCAGGGTGCTGGAAAGGAGAGAGCATCCGTTAGTCAAGGCTCAGATACAGGAGGACCAATGGGGTTTTTGTCCTGGATACTTGAGGGTGCATGGGAGTTTGCCCAACCAGTCTAAATGTGTTTTGTGGACTTGGATAAGGCATTTGACCGTTTCCTGCAAAGTGTCCTGTGGGAGGTGAATCGAGAGTATGGGGTGTCTGGCCCATTGATATGGGCAATTCGATCCTTATACAAACGTTGCAAGAGCTTGGTCCACATAGCCAGCAATAAGGTTTTCTAAGCAAGCCCAGAAAAATATAGCCCTATTCAGAAAAATATTGAGGTAAGTTGTAATGTTGTCCCTATCCTGGAATTTTCCACTCTATGCTTGTGGGCTGATTTCAGTCATTATGCAAATGTACTGTTTATAAGACTGGGGAAACCTGCAATCAGCTGAGACTGAAGAAGTCACTTGGATGAGCAATGAAACGTTTCTCCCACTGAAAACGCTACGTCCAGATGAACAGAATCAACTTTTGGAGAGAGACACTCTATGTTTTGTATTCATAAAAAAAAAATAATAATCAATCCTGGAAAAAAAAAACTGGATGAGAAGCCGAGTAATATTCATAATCTTTCTCTAAAGCTTGAGATTGAGAAAGACTGAGCTGGAAAAGATGTGCAGCATGGTGATTAAATGGTAATGGAAATATACTAATAAGTGAAGAGAGTTTGTTGAAAAGACAAAAGAAATGCTTTAAGGAGATGATGAATATAGAATATGAGTAACAGGAGGAATGATGGAGTACAGTTAGCAAATCAGAAACTCCAGAGGATTAGTAAGGACTTACTGAGAGCAGCTATGAAGAAAATGAAGAGTAGAAGGGAGTTAATCCAAATGACATACCTGTGGCAGTATGGAGTTGTCTAGGGAGAGGGCAGTGGAATTTTTGGCCAGGTCATTCAACACAGTCCTGGAGAGTGACAGGATGCCTGAAGAATAGTGTTAATGAGCAATTGTACTGGTGTAGATTTTCAAGTAACTATAGGGGGATAAAGCTGACAATCCATACCATGAAGCGATGAGGAAAAAGTTGTTGAAGCTAGGTTAAGAAGAGGGATGACAATCAGTGAGCAGCAACAGTATAGCTTCATGCCAAGTAAGAGCACTTCAGATGCAATGTTTGCTTTGAGAGTGTTGATGAAGTTGCAGACTTTCTCTAGATCTACAAAAACAAGGTACAATAGGGTGCCAAAAGTGGAACTGTGGTGGATGTGGTATCAGAGACCAGATCTTGGCCCCTTCTTGTTGCCAGTGGTGATGGACAGTTTGACACTGACAGAAAGACAACAGCTTCAACTCTGCCACCACCAGCTTGGCTAAGATTTTCACTGGGAGTGACCCAAACGGACAAGGTTAAAACTGAGTATATGAGAGGGACAGCTCAGGCTGAGCAGTTTGGAGACAAAGTTAGAAGGGCAAGGTTGAAATGGTTTGGACATGTGCAAAGAAAGAATAGTGGATATACTGGACAAAGGGTGCTGAAGATGGAGGTGCCAGACAGGAGGGAAAAAAAGGATGACCTAAGAGGAGGCTCATGACTGCTTTTGTTACCTGTTGAAGATCAAGCTTTGGCTGCTGGTCTGGGGTCAGCATGCACTTGTCACAAGTCAGAATGTATGGATGGCATGTTTTATTTTGCTTTATATTTATTTTTGTGTAAGCTTTTTTAGTATTTTAGATCTGTGTGTTTTATACATTCATATACGTTCTGCTGACTGTATCCTCTCCTGGATTAAGATTGGTTAGTTTTTACAGTCGAGCAGCCAATCCAGTGCTAAGGGACAAGTTGCCAAGGGCCAGCCAACAGTCGTGGCGTGGAGCTCAAGGCGCGCTAATTACGGAGGCCAGGTCAGGACTGGTGAAGCATGGGACGCGAAAGCACGAGAGACAGAACATGAAGCAGACATGCGGGAGACTGTCAGGGCCCTGGGTCTCTAGACCCAGTGTTTTGAGTTTCTTGTGCCTCAGTGTTTTTGGTATTATAAATTTATGTTCTAAGTTATCTTTTTTGCCCTAGTTCATTCAGAGCCTAGTGACCTAGTTTGAATTTCTCGTATTCTGTTTAGTTTCCTGTGTATTTAATAGGGTTCCCTCGTGTAGTTGCCCTCTGTGTCTCCCTTTTTGTAACTGTGTTTATATTGTGATGTTAGTTCTGGTGCCTTGTGTTCCGTGTTTTCCTCACCCCGTCATGTGCTGCTCCTTGTTCTCTCTCTCCCTCCAGGTTGCCTCTGTGTACCTCCTGTGTTGCATTGAAGGTTCATGTCTGGTGTCAGCATTTTCAGTTTCCGTGTCTTTCCTGTCCTGTCACGTGTAATTACCCTCATAGCTGTGTGTTATTTTCCCTGTGTCTCCTTGTGCATATTATAATTAGTTTTTCCCAATTTAGTTTCGTATTGTTGTATCGCCTGTTTCCCAGCAATGAAGCTGTGCTTTTGAGTTTAAGTTCCGTTCCTGTGAGTTTGCGTTTGGGTCCAATCCCTGTCTGCACACGGCCGAAACATGACAGGGACACTAGAGCTGGAGATGTATCTCTCAGCGATCTGTGTTACTACTGTGGGACACTGGGAAAGAGGCCCAGTACTGGTTGACAGGGCTCACTATGACAGTTACTGGGCAAGAGGTTAGAGCCTCACCTAGCTCTGTAGGTAATCTCTTTCCTCTCAGATAGTAAGCAAAGAGTGTCAGCCTGCAGGAGTTCCAAAAGGGGTGTGACAGTGCTGCTGAAGTTAAGGAAGGACTGCTCGCCCGCTGAGGTCTTTAGTGTTCAAAAACAGAACAGCCGCTGAATTTAGGACTGGAACAAATACTGGAATTCAGAAGGTGGGGACCCTTAAAATCAGTGGTGGCTCAGTGTGGGGAAAAGAATCACAACAAATTTCTGTTGAGAGCTCCAGTAGATTTTTTTTAGTATACAGACTGTGGTCAGCTGGCCTGTGTTAGCACTGCTCTGATTACTGCTCTTTGTGAATTTACACAACTGAATTCAACAAGATGTCAGCAGATGTTTCATGAGTTGTCCTGGCTGATTTCCATCCTCTACACTGACACTAAACTGTTTATGGTGTCTTTACATTGGACTTTATACAGTTTGTATGAAGGTGGAATTCAGTGAATGAATCTTAGCATCATCAGTCTAACTTCAAATTAATGTACCTAACTGACCGTGAGCAACACAGCTACTGTGCACCAGTCCAACACACTGTTCTTCACTTTAAATGCATCACAATACAGTAAAATAACCTGTTTATCCTGCACTGACCTGCAGAGTATTTTCATGCAACCTTAAATAACACAGTCGAGGTCAGTTTGTTTTGCAGCATGTTTGACAATATGAAAAAAACATAGCAGTCGTGTGAAAAAGTGTTTACCCCCTTCCTGATTTCTCAGTGTTTTCATAATTGTCAAACTTACATGTTTGAGATCATCAAACAAATCTTAATATTAGACAAAGATAGCCCGAGTAAATACAAAATGTAGTTTTTAATTTATTTATTTATTTCCTTGAATAAAGGAGAAAAATTATCCAAACCTACCTGGTTCTGTGTTAAAAAGGAATTGCCCCTCTTGTTAAATCAAGAGATACATGAAAAAGTAAAGCAGGCTAAAAGATCTCAAAAAGCAGCACATCATGCTACGATCCAAAGAAGCGCATGAGAAAAAATGTAACTGACATCTATCAGTCTGGAAAGGGTCACAAAGCCATTTGTAAGGCTCTGAGACTACAGTGAACTACAGTGAGACCCATTACACACAAATGGAGAAAACTTGGAACAGTCCAAGGAGTGACCGAAAGCCAAAATTACTCCAAGAGCACAGCTATGACTCATTCAGGAGGTCACAAAAGAACCCGGAAATACATTAAAAAACTGCAGGCCTCACATGTCTCAGTTAAGGTCAGAGTTCATGATTCAACAGTAAGAAAGAGACTGCGTAAAAATGGCATCCTGGCAAAGTTTTGCATCTTTCATCTCCTTTTATGCGAAATCCCCTGGTGGATGCCCTGGCCATTCATGTGTTACTGTTTAGGCTGAAACCACTTTGATGTTTGAAGGCAGTGACATGAAGTAATAACGCCCGTCAAATGCATAACAAGCCTGTTTTGAAAATGTGAGGAATAAAAAGTACAGATATTTGTTTTAAAATGTAAAGAGTAACATGTTTTCAGAAAAAAACAAAGTACTTTGTTACTTCCCCCTTTACCAGAGCTTATTTGTAATCTCTGGTGGCACCAAGAGCTCAGAAGAAAATCCATGACTGTGATCTTCTAACTGTAGCCTAATAATGGTCATAAAGTTCATTTATGTCCTCATGAGGTCTTAGTATGAAAGACAAAATTTTCCAATTTTAAATTACATTTGAGTAAATGTATAAATAAATCCATTAAATGTATTTAAAAATTACAGTGAAAACTAACACAGTCATGAATATGCAGTCCTGTGAAAAACTAAGTGAGGCCAGCTCCAGTGGAGCGCATTGCACATTGCAAATCACCAGCTGTTTCCTGGTGATTTGCAATGCGTTGTGAGGATAAATGTCTGGTCTTTCACAGTAAACTGATGGGAGACCAGCATGTGAGGCAAGCTGCCACTGGCTCAGCTTTCACTGCTCTGAGATCAGTTACGACCTGTGCTTCTTATGGAAACACGGCTATCATTAGCAGCTAAACGAGCTTCAGTGATTTATCATCGTAATAGATGAGTTTCATCTTACTAACCACTTTGGCCAAGATGTGCGGTGTTGGATTGGGGCTGGGGTCAACATTCACCTTAACATCAGTCTGGTTTGTTGGCTAGCAACCCTGCATTATGCTGCTGTCTTTACAGGTGATTACAAAGATTATACTGTGTTAGCAACATAATGCAGTTGTTTCTGTCATGGATGCAGTTTGCACCATCTCATCCTTTTGTGCAATAATATAATATATTGTGCAGTAATATGTAATGTCCATATTTATGTTGTAGACTGGGTCACTATTTTCCTTCTCCAGCACGCACTGAAATCAGCTGAGTGTAGCACAAGTGGAAGATCTCTAATAACTGAGGCACTTAATTGCGCAAGCTGAAAATAACTTTGTTGTCTGAATGATCTACTTCTTTATGTGGATGCTCTGTCGTGTAATATATTGATATATTTCAGCTGAGGACATACACAGACTCAGGGATTTATTGATTTGTTTTCAGTAATTTGAAGACAAGGGCTCGTGGCCAAAACATGTCTGTACACAAAAAGTACACAAATTGTGGGAGAGTTGGTTGTTCAAGTATGACATAAGGTGAGGTGAGAGTGATGCCATTGGATGGGTTACTGTTTCAGGAAGTGCAGCAGGGCACGCTTTGAACTATCTCATATATTTAAAAAAGAAATATAAAGTCTTGACCCATCCTTCATTTCTTTGTATTTTGTCATATAAATGGGAAACACTTGGAGTAATTTATTGAAATATGTGCTACATAAATGGGAATGCTGTATTTGCATTTATATATGCAAGACTGAAACATTTTGAACAGTTCTCATGGGCTTGAAAGTCAGTACCTGTTAAGACCGCCAGTCTGAAATAGTCTTCAGGAATAATTGTAATAATAATATAAAGTTTATTTTTATAGCATTTATCAAAGTTTAAAATAAATAAAGGGGTATGGGGTATCTTACCCCAAAAGGATGTTAGACATTTGTCATCAGCCAACGTCTACATGAAAAATTAAATTCTTAGAGATTCCTGTTGAAGATAATCCAAGGTTTCTGTCTCTGGATTCACCAAGTTTGTCCAAGTCTTTTTCAACAACCCAAATTATTCAAGATTCATTTCCATTTCTTTCTTTTTTTCTTTCTCATTTTCTGATTTGTATTATAAATAAATGGTTGCCAGGTTGATTCACAATTTACACTGATTAATCAGTAATATACTTATTCAGTGGTGAAAAGAAATACTTCTGGACAGAGATGTAAGCTCAGTGCCTAAGAGGGTTAGTATTAACATATCACTGCCATGGAAAGTAACCTTCTGTGATTATCTGACATCGGCCTGAAGTGATGCTGTGTTTAGTGTCTCCAGCTGAAAATGAGAGACCTTTCATAGTACAAGATTTATTGTATGTCCGACTCAGGTAAGTAGCCCATTAAGCCAGCTATTAACCTGCCTCTTATACATTGTGTGCTGGTATGTGCGCGTTTGTGTGCATGTCTGTGTGCGTGCGCACGAGTGCCTATATATGTCTCAGGTTGTAAAACCACTGTGGTGGCCTCAGTCATGTGTTTTTGCTTGTATATGTAGTCGGTGTGTAAGGAAACTTCAAACAGACACATAATCTTTGTACTTTCACATCTCTGCCTATTAGCTAGTTTTCTTGTAAGCTGTTTCATTTACACAGACATTCTGAAATATTTTCAACTCAGAGACCCTGACATAAAACCGCTTTTTGATCGGTAATTCTAGGCTTTATATATCTGTCTGGACAAGAAGTGGCATTACCTTTAGCTTGCTTGGTTTTTGTCTTAGCATTTGGGGATGGAAAAGCTACCCCTTACTCTATAAAAATAATAATATGTATAAAACAATATAATAATAGATATAAAAGAACTGAATCAAGATCTATTCAGAGTTTTACCATATGAACTGTTTGCTCTTCATATGTAATTTAACATGATAAACATCCTAACCCTGATCATAAACCTAACGTTAACCTTTCTGCAGGTTTTTTTAATGACATTCAAATCTGAAAAGAGAAACAAAAACACACTAAATGTTCCTGAATACTGAAGCATTATTACAATATGAAAAAAAGGCCAACACTCCCATATTTGAGTACACTTTAATATCAAAGAAAATTATCTTTCATATTGCAAGAGAAAATTAATGATAATCTATGAATGGTATACACAATACTGTAAAATAAAGCATGTAGAATAATTTTTAAGATGAAATTCTTAGTCACAAAAATGAAGAAAACCCATAAAATAATTTAGTTAAATATGTGCACTTTATTTCAGTCTACACACTTCGGTGCCGTTTTCTTTGCACATTTAATTTGCAAGCAATGTTTGAACACGGATACCTCAAACTATTGAAGACAAAGGCCTGGAATTTCCACTGTCCTTTCTTAACATCAAAATAATACAGGATATATGTAATTTGGGACAGTACATCTAAAATGATGAATATCCCATAAAGTCCCATATTTGGGCACACACTAATAAAAGAAAAAAAAATCATATTGTAAAAAATACTGGTGCCAATTTCTGAATATTACATAGATCCATTTCACAACAATGTTAAAATATAAATCTGAGTATCAGTTTTCATATTCATATTAGTATCATACACATGAAGCTAAAATTGTCCAAACTTGCAACTATAACATTTTAATGCAAATTGGAGAAGATTGAGATGGAGTGACATCTCAAAAATGAAAACTATAATAATATAACCAATATTATTATTTTATTATAATAATGTATTTAAAATATATTTATTATAATTATTTTCTAAAGTATAATTTGAGTAATATTATTAGTACCAGAGTAAATTCTGCACACTCCATTCAGATTAGACTACCTACTGATATTTTAATACCATTTTCTTCTTTTCTGAGGCTAAGAATTCCTGCTGGTTTATTCCTCATGTTTTGCATCATAATAAAATATAACTCTATACCATTCAGAAATTGTCAGCAGTTGTTTTTTATTAATGTGTGCTCAAATATGGGAGGGCTGGACTGTTTTGTTTGGGGTTTTTTGTTTTTTGTTTTTTCACATTTTAGCTAGGCGGTCATTTTTGGTGTATCGTCCCGAAATTAAAAATTCTGAATCATGTTGATGGTAAGATAGAATGTATTCTGGCTTCATTGTGTTCTTTCCTTCTGAACCTGGTCAACATTTATGCAGTAGAATTCTGAATGTATGATAACGTATTTGGGTCTATAACATAGGATAGGTATACAGTAGTCTAATCTACTGAATATAAGTGTGTTTTCTCCCTGATGCACAGGGACAAAAACGGTCCCAAATTACCTTTATTTTTAAGACGATACAAAACAGACTTGATGATATATTCCATGTTAGGGCCCAATGTTTATTGTTTATGTAATATTGACACCAATGCTTTTTGTCTGCTGGCAACAAATACTAGAAAATACAAGGGTAAAAGCAGATTCAGTTTCAGGTAACTGGTTGCTTGAGGCAGCATTCAGTTGTTTCTCAGATACACAACAGTGTTCCTGGATGGATAAAGAACACTTAATGTTTTTGGATTACCCTGAATAATGGATTGCTGGCATTCATCTAAACCTGTTTTCTAACTCCAAGTGCTATCTGCAGTTGGAAGGAAAAAGTATAATCATTATTATTAGTATTATTATTATTATTATCAATGGGACAATTGTGGTGGTCATTTTATTCACAGATTTAACTAAACTGTTTGGATCTAAGAGATCAGTTTTCATTTTAGTGATAAACCTTTGTGGTTGAGACCATTGCAGTAAGAGGCTACCATAGGTTATGGCTGCAGAAAAAGAGGACTTCCAGGAGCTCATGGATGCTCTTAAAGTCTTAGTTTTGTCCAGAACAACAAGATGCCCCGTCTCTCCATCCATGCTCACTTGTAAACCTGTGGAGCAGCGTGCACTTTTAGTCAAAGTTACATGCCTGTGGTTATTGACACAGTTCAATTTTTTTCTGGTTTGCTTTCAGTAAGACTCCATGGAAAGGTTACAACCAATCTGGCTTCTGTTCAGAGGAATTTAGATTCCCATTCAGTCACAACTTTTCCCAATAAAATAACCTTCAATTAAAGATTGTGATCAATTAAATATGCTTATCACATTGATTTGGACAGTTTGGTATTAACACCATGTCTGAACTCCTATCTTGAATATTAGTAGTTTCACTGCTTGACTAATATTAAAACAAGTAAAGGTGTGTTCATACTGTGTTTTCCAGTATATAGGTCTTAAATCTTCTATTTTTTTTACAGGCTTCTTGCTCTCACGTCTCTAATATTTTATGGTGACCTTCAGAGAGTTATTCTGCCCCCTACAGGTCAGCTGGTGAAACCACACACTGACGCAGTGAGCACTGCCCTCCTCTCCTTACGTAAAACCAACGACATTTTTAATCTCATCATTGCAAGCATTATTTAATAAATACGTGGTATTTGCAGCAAAGTAAAGAAAGAAACAGAAACAGGTTTGTTTGTGTGCTCAGTAGCTTCAATTAACTATAATCCGAGTAAAATTTTAAAAAGGATGAAGTACTATTTTTTCTATTTATTTAATTAATTTTTTGCTCTATGAGCTGCAGCTTCTGATTTTAAGGGTCTCCGTGTAGCTAAAAAGACGTGTGTGTGTGTGTGTGTGTGTGTGTGTGTGTGTGAGAGAGAGAGAGAGAGAGAGAGAGAGAGAGAGAGAGAGAGATCAGGAATTCATTAGTTGAGAGGAACCTGTATGCCACAGTCTGTTTTTTGTCAGTGTGTCGAATGCCGATTTCTTCCCAAGGCCAAGAGGATATTCCTTACGCACGCGCACAGACGCCCGCACACATGCACACAGACACACACACTAAGGTTGAGATAGTCTCACACAGAGAAATTCTCAGAGAAACTGAAAGAAAGAGACACCCACAGCATTAAGACTGTCAGACAATAATAATCGAGCAGCTTATCAGGTACAAAAAAGACAATGCCAATATATTTTTCAAAACAACACTTATAGTTTATTTAACACTGTATTTCCACATATCATTATTTTATTCGTTTATTTTCACATATCACTGAAGGCCGCGCAAAGAAAAAAATCTGAATGTAAAATTTATGATACATGTTATTTAAGATATGTATTTATGAATTATCCATGAAACACGTCTGAAAAAGGCATGTTTAATATATTTAATAAGACACTTTTTTTAGTCAAAAACTTTTGTCTAAAAACAGATTTCTGACTTTGATGTTGTAACATTTTTGGCAAATGGCGTCATTACCCATAAATGTATTCTTAAATCAAGGAGTAGTAGCAGGTAATCCTTCACACCTGAAATTAACATCCTGGTTTTCAGTTGGGAGAACTTTATTTTAAAAAGGCCTGCTATTAAAAATTAAAGGTAAGCAATTATGTGTAATTACTGAATAGAAACTGGGCAACACATTTCTTTAATTTCACATAAATAAATAAATAAACAACTAAATACATGTATAAATAAAGAAGACATAATTAAATACATCTTATTATATGATTGTTAATGACCTTGGGATCCCTGCAACAGTAACATATTTGAAATTTTACAAACTTGCTGCTAAAGGTCTTGGATTTGTATATAATTGTTTCAAACGTTTTAAATGTTGTAAATGAATAACATGCTGTAGCCTTCTTGAAGCAATAGAGCTAAAAAGATGACAAACATTAGCTAAAACCAAGCGACATGTCCGCACAGATTTTTTTTCTCTATATATTCTGTGGGAATTAATACAAAATACTAGCAAAAATTAATAGAATAAATATAGCATTCCAAAAATGGGGATATCACTATTGTCAGGTGTAAATCCAGTATTTCCATTTGAGAGACAAGAAAACTAGTCTGCTTTAAATGCAATCTTAGTCTTTCCTGTTTTCTGCTCAAGATTCTCTTCGTCCAGAAC
This sequence comes from Oreochromis niloticus, assembly GCF_001858045.2. NCBI lineage: Eukaryota > Metazoa > Chordata > Actinopteri > Cichliformes > Cichlidae > Oreochromis > Oreochromis niloticus. Next base: position 2,298,692 of record NC_031971.2, read on the forward strand.
CGGTGAAAAGACGTGGAGGATAAAATCCGTTAGGCAGCGGAACCTGGACAGACAAGCTTTTGAAAACTTCACTCTACATTAAGTGTGGAGCGTTTTTGTATGTTTTGTATGTATGTGCCCTCAGTACTTGATTTATCTGTGAAGGATATCGTCTTTGGTGCCTGTGTCTTGCAGTTGAAAAGCTGACTGCGTGTCCATGGTCTGCCAGTCTGCTTCGAGGCTCAGTGCACAGTTCTCGGCAGCGGTACACTGTCTCCAGGCACCCGAGGACAGGACTGAAGGTAGGTCGCAACCAAACCAACCTTTCCGGTGTCTGCTGATGAATATAATATAATATAATATAATATAATATAATATAATATAATATAATATAATAGTTCTTTTTTTATGTGACAATATATATTTTTCCTTTCTTTGTTTCAAAAAATAGAAACATTCATGCGCACTTATTTTAAACATATGGATGACACGCACCGTGTTGTTGTCACAAGGTGCGTGTTCTAACGGATTCAGTGTGGCTTACTGGACCATCTGACTTTAAGATTATGTTCATATTTTTCTGCAGCTGTCATTAGCTCGTGTCTAATGTGCTAACGTCCTCTAATCACTCGAACATTATTAAGCTTCACACTCATTCAGACCAATACTTTCTTTAGACGGGAAGGAGAGTGTAGCCTCCGACAAGTATGAACATTTAATGCTGAGCGCATATGGTAAATGCGCCTATACAGTCTCCAAGGTGAAGGCCTGACGCCTACAGTATGAAAGGATAACATTAAACCATCTCTAATTTGGTTAGGAAAAAGAGAAGAAAAACTTCTTATTAAAGCATTTTGAGTTTCGCAGTAAACCAAGAGAATCTGTTCCTGTCGAATCTAACAGGAGTAGCTTTTCATTTGTAGCTAAGAATTAGCTATTACTCACTGCAATGCAAAACTATATTGCCGTGTAATCCTTTCACGGAACACTGTACATAAGTTAATAGGGGCATATAAATCAATGTTGAGGCTTTTGGGTGTGCAAGTAAAATTGTTTTATTTTGATTTTTGTCTGAGTGTTTAAAAGTGTTACAAATTGTTTTTAATGATGACATCTAATATAATGAAATATTTTAAAAAGTTGCGTGGTAAAGTGTTACAATCATTCAAATCCGTTACAGTGTGCGTTTGTAACATAATGTAATGTTATTATTATTATTATTATTATTATTATTATTATTATTATTATCATAGTATATAATTTTGGTTACTTTGGATGTATGATATACACGCAAATTTATAGCCTATTGAAAAATTATGCGTAACTCCCGTTAAATGTTGCATGAAAAAAAATGCTTTTGAATTGCTTCAGAAAAGAATAACTGCAAATGAAATTCCAGGTAATTGAGTGTTTTCCGACAAAGAAGAAGATTATTATTGAGCTTTTAGATAACCCTTGTGGTAGGAACAGGAGCATTTTTCCTTTGAAATATAAACGTGACAGCAAGTTTATGTCTCGGTGTTGATTTCCACATAATACTGTGATGATGATAATGGCGCCTGTGATTAAAGAGGGTTAAGTGGCTGACCTTGTGGTGTGTGTGTGTGTGTGTGTGTGTGTGTGTGTGTGTGTGTGTGTGTGTGTGTGTGTGTGTGTGAAGATGATGAATGGTAACGTCGCTGATGCATATTACAAATTAACTTTCGAAAATACACATACAAAGACGTGGGCGCAGGTAAACTGTGAAGGAAGCATGTGGGCTTGGAGAAAATTAGTCTGAAAAAGCAGCTCATCAATCCGTCGGAAACACGCGATCCATCACTGCTATAATATGCATGTCTGTCTGAAAGTTCTGTTCACCTTCTGGTTTTGGGGGGGCTTTTTGTTGTTGTTGTTGGGGATTTTTACACCGTTCCCTCTGTTCTAGGATGAGTTCTGATAGCTGCCTGCGCTATGTTTTGAACAGACACTGGAAAGAAACCCTAGGGGTATTTTTATTTACTGTCAAGGACTAGGTAGGTGCATTTCCAAATGATCAAGGACCCAAGTACGCACATGCAATATTATGTGGGAACAGTTACAATGTTAACAACCGCTAGCTAATACAGAATTACTCCTCTCCCTTAGACTCTCCTATCCAGCATGATTAAGACTTGAATTTATGCAGTAGCAGCAAATTTTGCGTAAGTAGGTGCATTCTGGCCTGTTTTAAACCTTTATTTAATCACGGGAACCCAGCTGATATTACTAAATACATACATACTTAAAATAAACTAAAATAAAACAGAAACTATGCATTTACACAAATATTGCATCACTGGATTCATTTTCAGTAGCTACAAACACCTATCATTGCTTGCAAGATAGAAGAAATACAGCATTTCAAAAAATACGACCGTGAAAAGAGAATAGCATTTAACTTCATGGGAAATGTTTGGACACTTGTACTTTATTTGTTTGTTTTTTGTTTTGTTTTTTGCACCATTGACATTATTCTGAATTAACAATGCTTGGTCTTGTGATAGGAGCACAGAAACTGGAAATTACATTGACAAGTCACTTGAGACTTGGGTTCCATGCATTCAGAAATGGAAAAGTCTTGTCTCTACATTTATAAAAAAAATAATAATAATAATAATGTGAAAAAGTTAAAGTTGCTCTGTTTTCTGAAATGTTTCTGAAAGGCCTCCTTAAGGTTCACTGTGGTCACTCAATTAGTCTTTTACCTACCTAGTAACTATGTTGGGATCTGTAAAAAAAAAAAAAAAGGAGCAAAGGCAAAGCTGCTCACATTACCACTGGGACCACTGTGACCTTCAGCCTCCACATCTTCTTAGCTCAGATCAGCTCAGAGCTAAGGGGGATCTTAGCTTAGTCAGTCATTCTCCACCACCCTAGGGGGAGTCTCCCACTTTGACCTCGGGATTTCCAGGTCATACTTGGCACAGATGTTCCTGTATACTATGCCGGCCACTTGGTTATGGCGTTCCATGTATGCCCTGCCTGCTACCATCTTGCACTCTGCTGTTATGTGCTGGATTGTCTCAGGGGCATCTTTACACAGCCTGCACCTGGGGTCTTACCTGGTGTGATAGACCCTCTATGGATCTTGTGCTCAGTGCTTGTTCCTGTGCTGCCATGATTAGTGCCTCTGTGCTGTCTTTCAGTCCAGCTTTGTCCAGCCACTGGTAGGATTTCTGGATGTCAGCCAACTCCTCTATCTGCCGGTGGTACATACCGTGCAGAGGGCGTGTCCTTCCATGATGGTGCCTCCTCTTCCTCCTGTTTCTTGGGTTTCTGCTGCCTGAGGTATTCACTGAGCACACTGTTGGTTGGGGCCAACTTCCTGATGTACTCGTGGATGTTCGTTGTCTCATCCTGGACTGTGGTAGTGACACTCACCAGTGCCCGGTCTTCTTCCTTCGGCTTAGCATACAGCCTCAGGGTGCTGGACTTGGGGTGAAACCCTTCATGGATGGTCAGGAGTTTGCTTGTCTTGATGTCAGTGGCTTCTATCTCCTCCTTTGGCCAGCTTATTATCCTGGCAGGGTACCTCATCACGGACAGGGCGTAGGTGTTGATAGCCTGAATCTTGTTCTTGCCATTCAGCTGACTTCTCAGGACTTGCCTGACCCTCTGCAGGTACTAGGTGGTTGCAGCTTTCCTAGCTTTGTGTTCAGGCCTATGCAGAACAGCAGTATGGACAGCACATCTCCTTGGTAGATCCCACACTTGATGGTGACTTGTGCTATTGGGCTTGGGCTTGAATTTGGCCTCTAGTGTTGTCCGCCACATCCCCGATTGAGTTCCTGCTTACCTCCCATCCGATGTGGACAGCGGATCAGCTAGAGGCGCAATCAAAGATGCAGCGGTCCCAGATCCAGCTGTACACACTGGAATATTCTCCCATGTTGCTTGTCTGTGTTTTATTGTGTTATGGTGTGATGATATCTGTGCGTTCCTGGTTTATCCTTTTGTGTTACACATTTCGATGTTTTTTTTTTTCCCTTGCTACCTAGCCTGACCTGTCTCCCCAATGTGATGTTTGTGTATTGGATGTACGGTCGGCGAGGTCTGTCATCTCGGTTGTGGGAAACTGCAACTGACAAATAAAGGCTATCTCATCATGATGAAGGCTCTTAGGTTCCTGTTGATCTTGTATAGATCTAGGCATCATAGGCGTTCTTCTAATCAGTCCAGGCAGTGCACAGGTTGGTCAGTCTGGTCTTGCAGTCTCGGGTGACAGATCTGTCTACCAGTAGCTGGTATTTCGCTCCTCTTGTATTCCTGCCTATTCCTTTCTGTTCCCCACTGTATTGTCTGGCCCATATTGTACTGCATTCATACAACTTGTATATAACTTGTAGATATCTGTGTAGATATTTACATTATCACATTATTACATACATTCCCTATGTAGGTACCTCTTTAACTTTAAGTTTATTTTTTGGTTTCTCCATTTTTTCTTTTTTTCTCTTCTTCTGTGCGTGCATGGCAGAAGAATCCAGAGAAACTGCCAGGACAGCAGCAACACACGGTGCATGTGGCAGGGCATCCAGGCCATCACCAATTACAGGAAGGCAACACCTGCCTCCCATGATGATGTCTCCCTACCAGATGCACTGAACAACTTCTATGCACAGTTTGACACTCAGAATGATGTGTTGGTGGAGAAGTCCACCCCCCTCACAATGACCAGGTTCTGTGTCTGACCTCTGCATATGTGAGGAAAACTCTTTGCAGAGTTAACACACGCAAAGCAGCGGGTCCAGATAACATTCCTGGAAGAGTGCTCAGAGAACGTGCAGACCAGCTGACAGATGTCCTCACTGACAACTTCAATGTCTCCCTGAGCACTGCTATTGTCCCAGTGTGCCTCAAGGCCATCACCATTGTTCCTCTACCAAAAAAGTCCCCAGTGTCCTGCCTCAACGACTACCGTCCCGTTGCACTCACACCCATCCTGATGAAGTGCTTGAAGAGGCTCGTCATGACATTGGACCCACTGCAGTTCGCCTATCGTCTCAACCGGTCAACAGATGACACCATCTGTGGACACATATGTACGAATGCTGTTCAAAGACTCCTTCTGCAACTGGATCCTGGACTTTCTGACGGAGATGCCTCAGACAGTCTGGATCGGGATCAGCATCCATCCAACACCACCACACTGAACACTGGAGCCCCTCAGGGCTGTGTGTCCTCAGCCCAGTGCTGTTCACTCTGCTGACTCACAACTGCGCAGCAATGCACAGTTCGAACCACATCATCAAGTTTGCCGATGACATGACTGTGGTGGATCTCTTCAGCAAGAAAGACGAGTCAGCATACAGAGAGGAGGTGCAACAGCTAACGGACTGGTATAGAATCAACAACCTGTCTCTGAATGTGGACAAAACAAAGGAGATGATTGTTGATTTCAGCGCCCAACAGCGTCTCTGCTTCCTGTGGATGCTGAGAAAAGCCCATCTTCCTCCATCCATTCTCACCACCTTCTGCAGAGGGACTATCGAGAGTGTCCTGAGCAGCTGCATCACTGTCTGGTATGGTAACTGTACCGTATCGGATTGCAGTACCCTACAACGGATAGTGAGAACAGCTGAGAAGATCATTGGAACCTCTCTTCCCTCCGTCACGGACACTTATAGCACTCGCTCCATCCGGAAAGCCACCGGCATTGTGGAGGACCCCATACACCTCTCACACACACTCTTCGCCCTGCTTCCTTCTGGAAAGATGTACTGGAGCATCCGAACCCTCACTACCAGACTACGGAACAGTTTCTTCCTCCAAGCTGTCAGACTCCTGAACACTCAGTGACTGGACTAACACACACACACACACACCTTCAGACACCAAGTTACTTTTTGCACAATACTCAGTATTTTGCACATTTCCATTGCACTGTCTTGTGTCTGTATCGTCCTGTTCTGTCTAGTGTTTCACTCTCTCGTCTTGTTTTTTTGCAAAACTGAGACAAGCTTTTATGTTCCTTTTGCACAGCAGTGGTTTTTGTCTTAGAATTCTGCAATGCAGGTCATTTTTGCTGCACTCTTGGGATAATTTTGGTCAGCCAGCCACTCCTGGGAAGGTTCACCACTGTTCCATGATTCTGCCATTTATGGATAATGGCCCTCACTGTGGTTCTCTGGAGTTCCACAGCTTTAGAAATGGCTTTATAACCTTTGTTAGTTTATAACCTTGATTGCAGTTGTTGCTGCTAAGGGTGGCACAACCAGTCATTAGGTTTAGGAGGTAATCAGTTTTTCACACAGGCCCATGTAGGTGTGGATCCCACACTTTTTCACACCACTCTATGAGCAACAGTCTTAGATTGAGCAACCTCCCTAGAGACTATCCATCACATAGTAGTAGAATATAAAATATAAGCTGGGACAGCATGCAATGAGAGACATCTGTACTGCACTTAGATTATAGTCCTCAGTTTCTGATAGAAGACATGGCCAAAGGTGCTAAGGTTAAAAAAAAATTAAAGGAACACTGTTTGAAATCTCAATGGGGAAAAAACTATGCTGATATGTAGTTTTAGCATGCAAATGACAAATGTCAAAGTCAAAGTCAAAGTCAACTTTATTTGTCAATTCTGCCATATGTACAGGACATACAGAGAATAGAAATTTCGTTACTCTCAAACCCTAGATGAACATTTAAATATAAGAGAGTGATTAAAAATGCAAGTAAAATAATTAAAATAATTTTAAAAAAGTAAAATTTGAATAAATACAGTACAATTTTACATATACCAAAAAAGCTATACAATATACCATATACAATATTCAGGTAACGGTAAATGACATTGAGTGTAGACCAGGCAAGGTAGTGCAAATAGGCAAATAGTGCAAATGGAGATTTGGTAATGTACGGTAGGAGATAGTGTAACAACAAAGTCTTATGAGGTAGTGGCAGTCCAATGCTCCACAAGGTGACTAATAACTGGTGCAGGCCAGTGAGTGAGTCAGAGTGTGTGTGTGTGTGTGTGTGTGACAGAGTTCAGTGAGACCGTGGAGGAGAGAGGGGAGAGGGGGCAGAATCGGGAGGGAGTTAAGCTTCCTGACAGCCTGATGGATGAAGCTGTCCTTCAGTCTGCTGGTCCTGGCCTGGAGACTCCGCAGTCTCCTCCCTGACGGCAGCAGCTTGAAGAAGCTTTGCATTGGGTGCGTGGGATCAGCCGCTATGCAGAGGGCTTTTTTAGTGAGACGGGTGCTGTAAATGTCCTGGAGGGAGGGGAGAAAGACACCAATGATCCTCTCTGCAGCTCTCACTATGCGTTGGAGGGTTCTATGACAGGACGCATTGCAGGCTCCAAACCACACAGTGATGCAGCTCGACAGGATGCTCTCGATGGTGCCTCTGTAGAAAGTGTACATGATGGGGGCTGGTGCTCCTGCTCTTCTTAGTTTGCGGAGAAAGAAGAGACGCTGCTGTGATTTCTTGGCCAGTGCTGTGGTGTTGTACGTCCAGGAGAGATCCTCTGTGATGTGCACACCCAAGAACTTAGTGTTGCTCACTCTCTCCACAGACGCTCCGTCAATGGTCTGAGGAGCATGTTGGGTGTGCATTCTCCTGAAGTCCACAACAATCTCCTTCGTCTTCTCCACATTCAGAGAGAGATTGTTGTCAACACACCACGTGGCCAGGCGTCTCACCTCACTTCTGTAGTTGGTCTCATCCCTGTTGCTAATGAGACCCACCACCGTTGTGTCATCCGCAAACTTGATGAAGAGGTTGGAGCTGTATGATGGAGTGCAGTCATGGGTCAGCAGCGTGAAGAGGAGGGGGCTCAGCACATATGGTAATGTGTTAAGAATGAAAAGATGACACACTGTTTGATGAAAATGAAAATCATCACCCTACAAAGGGCTAAATTCACAGACAGCCTAATACTGTCTCCCACAGGTTTGGACCAGGATATCACTGAGATCCTAGGTAGTCTGAGATGCAACCTGGCTCAGAAATGGTATCAATTCCTTCATCCTCCAGGAGCTGTCTGAATATTCTGCCCACATGAAGCCAAGCATTGTTGTGCACCAGGAGAAACCCAGAACCACTGCGCCAGTATAGAGACTGGCACAGTGGGTTCAATGGAAATGGAAATCTCAAAATTGACGTTTACCGGAAACCCACACACACAGACCAGTACCTTCTCTTTGACTCCCACCACCCTCTGGAACACAAACTTAGAGTAATTAGGACCCTACAACAACCATCTTTGAACAGAGGCGGGGGTTACGACACCAACTGTTTGCCATCTATAATCCAGTTCTGAGATCCCTTCCCAGACACCTTAATGGTCACATCCTGGCCATTTGGCCTCAGGAAATCACATGATAGGGTGGGGCTAGGTTTCACAATGAGCTCATCCGAAACCCTGGCTGATTGTGACCTACACCCGTTTTCAGACCTTGGCTCATGTGATTAGGTAGAGGATCAACAGGGGGTTCATGACCCCCTTGGGGGACACTCCCCTAGGACTAAAATTTGGGACTCTCCACCATTTGGCCCTAGAACTGAAGAAGCTTCTCGGATGAGAGGTGAAACGTCTTCAAGCAACTTAAAGAAGTCCAGACGCTTTTCTTTCCAAGCTCCTTGGACTGTTTGTCTCTATGTGCTAGCCCTGTGACAGACTTGCAGAGAAGCTCAGCACCTTTTTTGCTTGGTTTGAGACCAACCCTACCTCTACTGCCTTGCCCCCAACCTCCCCCTCTCCCTCCAGGAACAGGAGTTCAGGAGGAGTCTGAGGGTGGTGAACCCCAGAAGATATCCTGACTCCAAGGGCACCCCAGGGGCTGTCCGTGCAGGCTTTAACCAAGGCCTCGTGCGGGATCCTCACCAGGCTGTTCAACCTCTCCCTGACTCATGCTACTGTTCCCACCTGTCTGAAGGTATCCACCATCGTTCCCATCTCCAAAAAGACTGGAAAAGATAGCTTTAATGATTACAGACCTATAGCCCTCACGTCTGTAGTCATTAAGTGTTTTTACAAAGACGACTGCTCCTCCCTAAACCTGGTTCTGCCGAAGGTTTCTTCTTGTTAAAAGAGAGTTCTTCCTTTCAACTGTCACCAAGTGCTGCTCACAGTGGGCCATTTGATTGTTGGCTTTTTTCTATTACTGTAAATTCTCTGCTTTACAAGATAAAGTGCATTGAGGAGACTTTTATGATTTGGCACCATATAAATAAAAGTGAATTGAATTTTACCTTTTACGCTGTCCTCTTGTGATTAGAGAACGATAAAAACAGCAGTAAAAACCTGTAAGTCTGTAGTTTAAATTTGGAAATGTCTTTAACAAACCACGTGTCTAGTTTTGATCACTTTAAATTTCCAATAAAAGTGTAGTAACTTTGTTAGCAGAGTGTAGCACCGTTTCTCTTCTTGTCAAAATCAGTTCACTTCAGTTTAATTCAGTTCAGTTCAGTCGATCTGGAGTACTGTAAAAAATTGCAATGCACATTGTAAAATAACAGCTGTCTAATGACTGAGGAACATGCTGAGTTGGGAAATGCTGGCTGCACTGTTTTTGTTTTTTGCTTGTGCTTGGTTTTGTCATTCTAGAAACAAATGTATTTGGAATGTTCATTCTAAACTGGCAGGTTTGGTATTTATCATGTCACATGTAGGCACGCTAAAAATCCCACTTGGAAGATAGCAATTAGTATTATAACATTACATTCCTAATACTGTCAATAGTAAAGGTAAAAGTTGTGTGTGTGTGTATGACAAGATTAATGTTAGTAATTTGTCACTGAGTTAAGCTCCTAAGACAATTTTTTTTAAACCCATAAAGCATCTCTGCACCACTTAGCTCAGCTCATCTCTTCCTCTGCGAGGGGAACAGTCAGAGTGTCAGAGAGCAACAAAGAGACACGAGGAGACATCGTTCCACAGCTGCTTAACAGATGGCTGGAGCTTACACTGCATTCACTGTTTGTCACATATAGACTGCAGGTAAGCACCAACTAACTGTTTGTTTGGTAATATGACGGCTTACCACTGACCAACTAACACTATGTTGTATATACAACAAATGTTGATGTTATCTGAAGAAACCTTTTTTTAAGCTATCAAATCTATTGGTGTTGATTCCAATTAAGAATGAATCATCATCTCTGAGTCATCTTGCATCATTGTAACAGTGACATTTTTGGTTTTAGGATTTCCATGACCTTTAATACAAATATGTTTGGTGCCCTCAGTATGGAATGTAATAACTGAGGTGCTTTTAATTTAATGATTTTGATGCAGACTTCATCGTCAGCAGTAAATTACACTTGATGTTGTGTGAAAACAGAACAGCTGGGGGTTAGCATTTTTTATTTTTTTTATGGGATGGCCTCAGTTACTTATTTTGGGCCTATTCTTTGCTGTTTGTCTGCTTCACTGTCAAGTTTCTTTATCTAATTTGAATTGAAGAGAGAGCTTTTAAATACAGCACTTTCACACAAGCGATTTAGGGTTGCATAGCAACTGTGAACAACAACATTTCATAGATTTTGCACTATGGATCAAAGTGAATCTTCCCTGAGAGTCTAGATCGTCTAGGCTATCAAGCAGGCCACTTCATTTCCTGAAGAAAGTGTTGTCTGAATATCTGAATGATTTGAATTCAATAGCTGTAATCTTCAAATTTTGGGGAAACTTATTGAATCAGCTGAAATAAACTCATTAACCTGAAGGTCAAAGTGCAGAACTCTTGAAAGCTGAAGTTTACAACGAAAAAAGAAGTTTCAAAGTTGGAAAGTAGTCGGACATTGTTAAAATGTACATTAGAAAAAGCTGTCTATTGAAAAAAGTACATTTAGTGTCAGAATATTGAAAGTTTAAATCACTTAAGTCTGTAATTATGTCAAATCTCAAACTCAAAACCAAAATATTTGCATGTTCACTGCATGTGTGTGTGTGTGTGTGTGTGTGTGTGTGTGTGTGTGTGTGTGTGTGTGTGCATGTGTGTGTTTTGGATTTTATTTTGAAATACGTATGTTTCAACTACACAGAAAAAGAGGTATTACATTGGATGAGCTGAAATGTGGGGGAATTCACTACAGACAGATAAATGGTTGAAATTCTAATCATCCAGTCAGAAAAGACAAATCTGAAAATCATCAATTGACAACAACTGCCCAGATTTAAACCACCTGTCTGCCAAAGAAAAATTCATCAACTGAAAATACCTGCCAACAGCTTTCGGTTGGACTGCAGGAAATAGTGACATACTGTTACTCTGCGGCAAATCCCTGGTAAATTTGGCTCAAACTGCGTCTAAATCCAAGACCTTAACCAGCAGGTCCACTGGTGTTGCTCCTGGTAAATTGCTCCTGTGTGTTCATGGGAGCAATTTAAAAACTAGGGTCTTTCCTGCTGTTAAGACAAACTCCTCATTGAAAATACATTGTGCATCTATGCTTCAGTTAAAAGGTACTCCCTCTAATTGGATCTGTTCACATCTGTTAGCTTTGAGAGATTCATCACTGGAAAGAAGAGAAACAGTGCTAGATTCTGAGGGTCAAAGAATGGCTGCAGACTGAAAACTGTGGACACAGCAGCAGTTTTCAGATGAATCCTTTGATTTCTGCCACACTGCCAGTTGCTTCTCTCACTGTAGCTGTCAGCAGTGCATACCATGCACATTCATTATAAAGTTGTGTAGTTTAATGTCTTGGCTTCGTTTTAAAGTTTAAATGGTGTCTATAGATGAACATATGTGGAAGCAGGTAGAGTTGAAAGAGAAGTAGGCTAAATGAGGATTTAAACACTGAAATACATTAGAACATTTATAAATAAGAAAATATATGCACACATGTTCAAAAGAAGAGGAATCTAATGGTGGTTGAATGGTTTTTCTAAGTTGAACGGTGTTGAAGATGCCAAGAAAGACTTGGATCTCATTACAGTGAATGCTTAATCAGCTTAATCAGCATTCACAGTAATCTTTCTATAGTAGTGGTGAATCTAATACCTTGGAGCTGATGAATGTTTTTTTTTCATGTCAGACGTCTCTATTCCCCTGTCATCAGCACAGCTCCAACTGTGACGGTGACAGCAGAATATTGTAGGTTTTCCTCAGCTGTGAGCAGTCACATCATTTTAACACTTTCCACATCAGAATGTTTTGAACTTACCAGTGACTCATGAATCATTAATAATTAACGACCTCTCACAAATTTAAGAAAGTGCAGAAAGCTAGATTTAAAAAAAAAAAACAAAGAACACAACTGGTTGCTGTGAAAACACTGAAAACATAGTGTTAAGTACACTCATTATTTCTGTGATGGGAAGCTTACACCAAGTGGAAAGTTAGACTTCAGCTTCTCCTACTTGGTATTATCTTTGGCCTGCATTGCATCCTGTAGTGTTACTGTTTAAAGTTTGCTATAAAAATATTTAATTAAAAAAAAAACTTTATCAGAGGATCCCTCATCAGATATCAGCAACTACTCGCTCCTCCTTTCTACATTTTAGCTGATAAAATAACTTTGTCCATTCACCTAATCTTCAGAACTCACCTCATTCAATTTCCTCCTTCCTTCCTGCCTGTGATGAAAACATAAGCTAGCAGCTCTCTGCTGTCCTAGAACTGCACTAGCAGCAGTAAATTAACTGAAGGACAGACAAGAAGACAAAAAGAAAACGTGAGCCAACAGTGATCATGTCCTTGTGTTTCTTCTGAACTAATAAATCATCATTGTGAGGCTCTCTGCTCAGGCTGCATGGCTCTGCCAGCTGTGGCTGAGTGTTGTACAACATCTGACAAGACCTGAGACATGAACAGCATAGTCTTCAGCTGAGAGCACAAAGCCTGGATAGCAGCTGCTTAGAAAACTCTGGAACAACACAAGTGAAAAATTCTGATGGTCTGGCAGCCCTGCTGGGGTCAAAGGGCATAGATGACATTAGGAGGGGAAAGGGGAAGGGGCTGGGTCATGCAAAGGTCTATGGTCTTTGAATTCAAGCAATAATGTACCCACTGCCTTACAGTATATATAATAACTACAGCAAAACTGTAGGTATAAGGTAGAGTAAAAATAGTTCAGACACAAAAATGCACTGTGAAGGATTTGTCTGAAACTTTACAAAAATGCTGAAATCAAGAAAAGCAAAGTAATACTCGTGAAACTGCAGGCAGCAGAAAACAGAAATAAAATCTGAAAACACTGAATTCAGTTCATTTTGATTCAGTTTTATTTATAAGGTGTTCACGTTATTGTTATCTTTTTTTTTTGTACTTAACTACTTCTGCATACTTTGTGGTACAGAAACCGTTCTAATATCAAAACCTCCAGCTGTTTCTGGAAAAGTGTGCTATTACATTTCTTTTTTCCAATTTTAAAATGTTTCACTTTTCAATATTTTTTTTTTCCACTCAAATGAATGGAGAACGCTTTAAATCCTCTTCAAACCCACCGTACTTTGAAACTTCAGTCGTGCTCACTTCAGCATACTTTGAGCTAGAGAAAATAAAACCAAGTGACTTCTTCAGTCTCAGGCCACGTCCACACTAATACGTTTTCGTTTGAAAACGCATCTTTTTCTCTCCGTTTTGGCCTTGCGTCCACACTGAGACGGCGTTTTTGGTCAAGGAAAACGCTATCCAAAGCGGATACATTTGAAAACGCCTTTTCGAGTCCCAGGCTACGTCCACACGTACACGGGTATTTTTGAAAACGGAGATTTTCCGTTTTCGTTTAAAAAAATAATCCCGTCCACACGTAAACGCAGAAATGAAGGAAAACGCTGCTAGGAACATGCCAAAACAACAGGTGGCGATATATTCCTAACCGTGTAGAAATGTTGGCCAATCAGAAGTCTAGAAGCCTCGGTAGGAAATAGTACCGTAAACAAAGATGGGGCATAGAAGCAGAACCGAGTCGTATGTGTGGAGGGATAGTAACTGTGTGTGTATATGTAAGTATTTAAACACTGCAGAGAGTACAATTAACAGTATTGTAGAAATTCAGTTCACCGAAACAATAACGTGGCGCACAGTGTGACGTCAAAATAGGCGCACACTTTTGACAACGAAAATATCCACCCTGGCAGGCGTTTTTAGAAATCTCCGTTTTCAGTGACTGAAAACGCAGTTTACGTGTGGACGAAAGGTGCGAACGCATAGAAAAATCTGCGTTTTCAAAAATAGCCGGGTACGTGTGGACGTAGCCCCAGTTTGGACAACCAACCGGAGCCTTTTTGAAAACAGTGATGACAAATTTAAGACATGTGATGCAGTCATGTGACCAATTAAACTAAGATAGCGGAGGGCATTATACAGCAGTTGTTTTGTTTGCTCTCAATTTTGACATCCCTAGTAAAGAAATAACAGTCTGTACATGCTCCAGACAGCTTTTCTTCAAATTCTTTAACTCTCACTCGCGTTTGGAACTTTGTACTTTTGTGTTACTCGCAGCAACAACTCCACCTCATTGTTAGTCCATTTAAAAGACTCGGTGCTTTTCCTCGACATTTTGCTGCGACGTTTCAAAGAGCCGGAAAGTAAATAAACGGCAGACAGAAAATGAGGCAGGTCGACTCGTCATGCATGTCACGCATGCGCAGTACTGGAACGTAAATGTGTTCAGCCGTTTCAATGGATAAACAACTCTGTGAAAACGATAGTGTGGACGCGGAGCGTTTTCAGACATATGCCCCATTTTCAAATTTATCTAATGTGGACATAGCCTCAGCTGACTGCAGGTTTCTCCATCCTTATAAACAGAACATTTGCACAATGATTGAAACCAGCCCACTGAATGAACAATGGGCTGTGAGGTCAGTTCCTTGGTCATTAATATGCAAATTGTCATGACCATTGATCAATGGCCATGAGTCCCATTCACAGAGAGTTGGGGAATGGCTGCAATCACAGCATTATACGATGGTGACAGATGTACCCTTAGGCTCCCTCCTCGATTCAGAGATGGTCTTTCCCTTTTCATGTTAATGGCCTCCTTGACTCCGGGCTCAAACCAGCGTTCCTCCCTGTCCAGGATGTGTACATCCTCATCATCAGTGTTGTAGTGTCCTGATGACACCCAGTTTGTTCTCTATCATCATCTTCATCTACTGGAGCACAAACTGGGTGTCATTAGGACGCTACAACACAGAACAAGCACCATTCCCACAAACACTGCGTCTCTGTGGCTTTTAAACCCCAAAACATGCTGCACCAAAAATGAGCCAGGCCCCATACATGCAGACTGCACAGTCCAGCCCAGGGATGGGGAACTCCAGGCCTCGAGAGCCGGTGTCCTGCAGGTTTTAGATCTTACCCTGGGTCAACACACCTGAATTAAATGATTAGTTCATTACCAGGCCTCTGGAGAACTTCGGGCGTTTATCAATATGCGTACTTGCGTTCTCGTGTACTCGTCATACGTCATCAGTCGGAGACCAAGTACTGTTCCAATTCAAAGTACGCATCAAGCCGAGAACGCGAAAAAGTCCCGGATGTGTTCTCGATCCGCCCGTTTTATCGAGCATGCATCGGTGTGGACTTGGGACAGCTATATATCCCAGAATGCATTTCGTCCAAAACTCAACAGCGGACTCCCGGCAGATCGTTTTCAACCCCCCGCCCCCCCAGCTCGCGGACTTCTCACTACTCAGGTTAAAGAAACCCCAGCAGCTGTCTATAGTATTGAGTGTCCACTAGAATAGAAATAAAAGCGTTCTAACATCTCACCTGCTTGTTTTTATTAAGGTATGTACACGTATGTACATGTACACTATTTTTATTAATGGAGGTTTCACTACTGAGGTTAAAAATGATATATAAGTCACTTAGATCACTTCTAAATGTTAATGTTTGGTTTATTTCAGTGTTGTATTTGTTCCTGAGTAAACCGGTTTGGCTGTGATTAAAGTTAAGCTTCATAACATGTTACTCACAGTTAAATTAAGAGGGGACGGCAGTAAAACCTCCGGACCTGTGACATCATCACGTACGCAGGTGTTCCAATTGTACATATCGCGAGTCCGTGCTCGCGTTCTCGGCGGGTACGTACTCCCGTGCGTTCTCGGCGAGTACGTACTCACCGAGAACGCGAGTACGTACTCGCGTACTTGGGCATTGATAAACGGCCCGCGAGACATGTTGAGGAGATTATTTACCCATTTAAATCAGCTGTGTTGGATCAAGGACACATCTAAAACCTGCAGGACACCGGCCCTCGAGGCCTGGAGTTCCCTACCCCTGGTCCAGCCTATGTTGGACAAAACCAGTGACCTTAAAACCATCCCAACCTTCCCTCCCAAGAAGATTGGGATTTTTTTTAAGTAGGTTTGGCATTTAATTGAGAATTGAAATGGTAATATGTTTGTAAGGTCTGAAAGTTTAACGTTATTAGAATCTATTTATTCTAATTCTATCCAACTACAAACTACTGAGTTTGTCGGTTCCTGTAGACACAGTAATACATTTCCACCATATAAATTAATTTTGTGCTCCAGTAGGGAGGCTTAAATACCTTTGATATTCCAATTCTCGTATATTACAACGGCCAGTATTTCTGTGGAAAATTGAAATAATATGAGTGACTGTGTTCATCCTTGTCTGGTCCCTCTCTCCAGGGTGAAACATTGTGATATGACCTGTTGGTGGTAACTGTGGCCTTGGGTAAGTTATATAGAGCTGTTCTCCAATGAATAAAAGACTTTCCAAAACCACAGTTGTGAAAAAACTATGAAAAAGAAGGACCAGTTTAACTTTGTCAAAGACTTTTTCTGCATCTAGTGACATTACTATCGCTTTTGTTTTGTGAGGCTGTGCCAGGCTAATGAGGTTGAATAATTTTCTAACATTATTAGTAGAATGTCTGCCTTTGATGAATTGTGTTTTATCATTGTGAATTATTGAGGGGAGTGCTGCTTTTAACCTGTAGATGTAAGTAACTTAGCGATAACTTTAATGTTGATATTGACTAATGACAAAGGCCAGTAGATCTCTATCTCTGGTCTCTGTCTTGTTTTAGTATTCATTCTATTCAAATATTGTTCATATGGGAAAGGAACTAGGCACTTATTTTTAATTTTGGTCACTGATCTGATAAATAATGCCACTACATGTTAGCATGTAGTGGCTACCTACTAAAACTGATGTGGCAATAAATACGTTATACTGTGTGTAAGGCCTTCTATAGACAGATATAATAAGCAACTATTGTCTTTGATGTGGCTTTTCTTCTTTTATTAATAATTGTGCCAAAGCCACAACTGTGTGACAAGGACACTTGTCCTTCTATATCAAAGTTGTTTTTTTATTATGTTCTTTAAAATTAAAACAGAATGGTTACATAGGGCTTCAGAGTGCTTTATTTAAAATACACCAAGGTGATACTTTGTATCCATTTTTAGAAAAACTACACTATGTATGCTGCAATAGCTCTTGTGCACACTGGACAAGGGTGTGGTTGTGGCCCACTAGGTAGAGCAATGTGTCTATCAGTCAGAAGGTCATCCTGAATGTAAATTCAATATACTAAACCCCACATAATAAAATGTGTTGGGAAAAGTGTTTTACATCGGTCTGTAAGGAGGGCTGCAGATGCAATAGACAAAACACACTGGGAGGGTGGAATTGTCTTCATCCAACATACAATTTCTTTATAAAATACAGATAACCAGGCAGCTCAAGTCGTGGTATGAACAACCAAAGAAGAATCATGTACAAACTTTTTAAAAAAAGGCTACAGGACTACTACCCAGGGATGGGAAGCTCAAATCTGCCATTAAGAAGGCAAGAAATCCAACAAATGAACCCTGACAAGGCACACCTGTGAAGTGAAACCATTTCAGGTGACTACATCATGAAGCTCATTGAGAATCAAAGAGTGGCTACTTTGAGGAATCTAAAATATAACGGATTTAGAGTTATATATTATTTTTGTTCTTTATAATTCCATCTTGCTTCATATATGTGATGTTTTCAGTTTGTATCTACAAAAAAATACAGAAAAAACACTGAATGAGAAGCTGTGTCCAAACTTTTGACTGGTAGTGAGTATATTTATGCAACTAATTAAAAATAAAAGTCACACTATGCCAGCTTGTAGCTTTGTTTGAGAGTGTGTAGAACAAACCTGATTACAGGAACTCCCAGAAAACTTAAAAGTAAAAAAAAACCATCAAAAGTTTGAGAGCTGTGAGCAAAAAACGAAGCCATAAACAGCTGGAAACCTGTGTGCTTATTACAGTAAACACAGCAGTCTTGTATGTTTTACTTTATGAATTCATTTCTTGTGATCAACACAAACAGAGGGAAATACTTGATGAACCACACTGATCATTACAGTCTCAACACGTGTTGATCACCATTACTGACAGTCTGGTATAACAAGTAGTTTTATTGCGCTGGGCTTGTCTGCATCATCGTTTCCCAGAACAGAGCAGCTTCAAGTTCCTGGGTGTCCACATCTCCGAGGATCTCATCTGGACGACCAACTGCTCCAAGCTGGTCAAGAAGGCTCACCAGCGCCTCTTCTTCTTGAGGACTCTGAGGAAGAACCACCTGTTCTCAGACATCCTGGTGAACTTCTATCGCTGCACCATCGAGAGCATCCTGACCAACTGTATAACAGTCTGGTACGGGAACTGCTCTGCCTCGGACCGGAAGGCGTTGCAGAGGGTCGTGAAAACTGCCCAACGCATCGCCGGAGCACCACTTCCTGCCATAAAGGACATCTACTGGAAGCAGTGTCTGAAAAGGGCTGGGAAAATCATCAAAGACCCCAGTCACCCATCACATAGACTCTTCACCCTCCTGCCCTCTGGGAGGCGCTACAGGAGCCTCCGGACTAAGACCACCAGGTACCGGAACAGCTTCTTCCCCACAGCTGTCAGACTCCTGAACTCTGCCTCCTGACATCTGACCCACGTTAAACTCATGGACTGAACATACACACACCCACAACCACCTACACACACACACACACACACAATGGACAACTGTACCCTCAAACACACAATAATAACATGGACTGAACCACCACTCACAACCACTAGCATTTTATATAGCCTCTGTAGAAATTATCCACATATCTCACTTATCTTAACTGCACCCCTGTATAGTTCTGTGTAAATAATCATTCTGTACATACAATAATTTTTAATCCTATAACTGTTCATAACTTGCATAGATCACATTTCTGTATAACTGTATATCTCATATTTCTGTATAGTTTTTCATATTTATATCCTGTTCATAGCCTGTACATAGCTTGTACTCACTACAGCCTGTAGTTATAGAATATTCATAACATACTTCATACCGTGTACATTATAACATACCATAATAGACCCATTTCTGTAATATACTTACATATCTATATTATTGCTAATATATATTGTAATATATCTATATCACGGCTAAAGCACTTCTGGATGGATGCAAACTGCATTTCGTTGCCCTGTACCTGTGCATGTGCAATGACAATAAAGTTGAATTCTAGTCTATTCTATTCTATTCTATAATCATGATGTGGCGATAGCCAAATTGGCCAGCAGATGTCACCATGGAGTTGAGTTTCAGATTGTTTCCAAGCCTTGAGACACGTTTGGGTCAAAATCATCAGCAAAAGCTGAGCCATTACACCACATAATGTCACATTATCTGACATCATCTGTAAACGTCTTTTCTTCTAAAGGTATGATATATAACTGGAGTCTGACAAAGTCAGTGCCTCATATAAAACAAAAATAAGTAAACGTGGCTTTAAACAAAATAATTTAGTGTGTTATATGCAAATCTGTTTAAGACACAACCATTTGCTTATATTACATCTGATGTGGGTACATTTGTGTTTTCAGTGACATATTACTGAAATACTAATTTCATGAAAAATAGTACAAATTACTAATTCATTCTCTCTGTAAATTAAATGCCGTATTATCCACGATTTAAAAAGAGTCCCATTTTCAAGCATTTCCAGTAGTAACACAGCTGAAGACAGCATTAAGTTCCTTCTTTTAGCAATCAGTTGTGTTGGCACTGTATGAATATGGTCAAACATGCACAGCAGTAAGTGTGCCTACATGTATGTATGGATGTGAATGTGCCTCTAGCCCCTAAACTTCAATCATTTGCAATGCATAAAACAAATACCAGCAGGGGACAGGTTGTTCTATGTCTGTCTTTAAATCACACACATCAAGTATCTGGAGTCGTATTTTGTCTGGACAAGATTTAATGTTTTACCTCAAATATGAACACTCTTACACACCAGTTATTTTTAGAGTTTGAAGAAGAAGAAGCCGGTGTAATAAGTCAGCTCAAAATAACACGAACCTAACAACCACATATCCTAAGGTTAACTTTAACTGAAGCCTGAGCTTTGCTTAACAGAAAATGATAACCTTGCAGGAATCTAAACCTAACCTTTTCTGGTTCTTACAAGTTTTTATACACAAAGAAGTGTTGCACGTGACCTCGGAGCCTTTGTACACTCACTGTCCTGTTGTATTTTTTATTGTCACTCCCATTATCATGGTCTTGCCCTTCTCTCATTTATTCTTAATGCTTATTATTATTTGCGGAAAGCTTGCTGCACGATTATAAACCTTGAGAACGTGGAGCAAAGTGGTTAGATTCTTCATTGCTCCTACCTGATCCCCATCAGGTTTTTCATAGCTGTGTTTATTAAGTATTTGTTGGGTTTTTGGTTTCTATTAGTCTTTAGTCATTTGCAGGACAAGTTTAGGGAAGAAGCCTGAATCTGACAACCCAGTGTGTGTCTGGTTCATGATTGGTTCACGTATCTCTGAAAAAAAATTATATTTTTTTAAAGGTATGTTAAAATTTATGAATAATAATTTTAAAATCTGCTGAATTAAGAGGCTTACTTTTTAAGTTATTAAATACTTTTTCATACTCCATCTACTCTATGTTATACGCCTGCTAAGGTGGTAACTCATCTGTTACTTTGATAAATCACTTAATGTCATTTACTTGGTAATGCTAGCTGTGTTTTCACACAAAGCACAGGTTGTGACTGATCTCAGTGCATTTAGCTGTGCATGTGCAATTCACCAGAAAAACGCCTGCTGGCATCTCAGCTTTGCACAGCTTCAGTCATTGTTAATGGGAGATGGACACAGAGAACGCTAGCGTAACATAAGAATTCATGATAGCAAGTCTGAGATTAAAGGAGAGAGATCGCTTTACTTTCATATGTTTTAATTTTGACAAGAGGAGCATTGCTTGTCTCGCTTGTTCTGAGGGAATGCCACAAGTTTCTCCCTTGGTTGAAACTTGTCAGGAAAATAAAGACACATCCTTGGAACAAGTTCTCAGTGCATTTTGACTTTCATAGCATAAGAACACAGAAAAAAACAACAATAAAGATTTCATAATTTAAACATTGGTGTCAAATTTCTGAGTGAGTGATAATGATCTAAAGAAGAGAATGAGTTGGACAGAAAACAAAACCAGTATCTTTTG
The DNA here is from genome assembly GCF_001858045.2 of Oreochromis niloticus. NCBI lineage: Eukaryota > Metazoa > Chordata > Actinopteri > Cichliformes > Cichlidae > Oreochromis > Oreochromis niloticus. The sequence continues at coordinate 2,320,117 of NC_031971.2, forward strand.
ACTGTTTTACAATACTCACACTGTGGTAAAAAAAAAAAAAAAAAAAAAAAAAAAATCAAACCCTTATTTAAACCATAGAAAATGTGTTGTCTTGTTGCTATGCTTACATTAAGTGAACATTGTGATACTTCACCTTTAGCTGCAGCTACATTCTGGCTGTTGGCACTCACTGTTAGAAGCTACGAGCACAGAGTGAGTATTGTGTGGGGAATAAAAGGAGAAGATGGGAGAGCAGAGAGAGACAGGACAGGAAGCACACTACAGGAGAGAACCAGAGTTTAATCATTGCTAATAATTAAATATAGTACTGGCATGAAAACAAAGAGGTAAGTGAAGAAGAAGTGCTCCGCGCATCATAGGGAGCCCCCCAGCACCCGAAGCATAACTTAAAGGATTTAAGCAAAACTTAAAGGTAGAATGAGTATCTGTATCCACAATCAATCTATGTCCTCCCCATTGTAGCGTTACCTTACAAATCCATCAATAACAGCTCAGACACTGTACAGCTAGATAGTATAAATAGAAAGCAAAATAAAACTTGAGACTACTGAGTCCTACTCTTCATTGCACTCTAATCTATTCTCACTGATCTCTGAAAGCATGGGACTGCTTTTGCAGGGGTTGTGGTATTACTGTAAAACAGAATTACACTACATGTGATTAATGTCACAGAACGAAGTGGAAGACTTATTTTGTTCAGGAAATAAAACTAAACTGTAGTAGTTGGGCTAAACTCATGCACTGTTCAGGACACAGTTTTATGAATGCCCCAGAATCATATTTATACTCTGTTATTACTGTTATTTACAGAGTTCTGGCATTCCACCCCTGTTCAGGAGACAAATCCCCAAAAGACCCAATAATACTCCTCTTTTCTTGGCTAACATTATCTCCTTCTACACTTGATTTGAGCTATTTCTCTGCTAATGGCCATCCATCTCCATCACCACCAAGCCACTGCTATGACACATTTTCTTAAATCACACACTTACCTTCAACTAAATTTAAGTAACTAAAGATACTGAAGATATGCATGTTTATTAGCTGTTACTAACAATCAACTGTATTGCAATTTGCAATATTTAAAATTTACAACAGCAGCCCTCCTGCAAGAACAGTATTTTCACACATTCATTTTAAACTACATGTGGTTGTAGAGTGTCTCAAATTTTCTTTCATTAATATAATTAGAAAATCTTTCCGACTTGCAGCGGGAATCTTCTGTTTGACTTCAGCGTTGCCACAGTAGTATTATAGCTTCCATAACTTCTGTTTGTTACAGATTGTTACATGGCATCGTTTAGTGTTCATGTGTACTGACTCTTATGCCTCAGGATGAGAACCCAATGGTTAAATTATAGTTCGGAGGGTTTTGAGACATATTTAGGCTTAATCAGCAAAGCAGTTTCAAAAACACTGTCTACAACTGATCTACTTAGCCATAGTATCCATACAGCTGATCAATGTTTGCATGAAGCCTACTGTTTATACCATGGGCTCAAATGCTTAACAATTAATATTCTTATTAAACTGATGGTATGTTTGATACTGTGTTAGCTCCCTTTTAATTTCGTGTGTCACTACCAACAAGAGTGAGCCAGGCTTCATCCTGCAGCTGAGAGATGAGCAGCGCTTAGCTGAATGGAATCAGCAGAATTACCCTGACATCTGAAAACAGACTGAAGATGAAGCTTTTCCTTCTCTTCCTCCATCAGTCAGTAGTCCCTTTCAATCAGTGCAGTATCTTTGTGGCTCTACTTCAAATCTCCTCCTCTGCAGTGACTGGGTTTTAAAGAAATTAGGTTCTTTCACATGTGTAAGTCAACATTAATTTTTGGTAGCACAGTGTCTCTCGCAGTGGAGTGACAATTTTATTTCTTCTTCTGATCGTTCCAGTAAGATTAAGCTGTCGTATTCCTCGTAAGATGTGAAAAATTGTTCAAATCCATTTCTGTGGTGATCCATACTTTTAGACACGAAGCCGATTCTTATTTTTTCAGTGCAGTACGGTCAGCTGACAGTTGAAGCTACGCAGCAACATGGCCGATCAGGTATATGTTATCGTAGAGGTGGCCTACGAAATCATCCGAAACATTGTGTGCTGCTCGTCGTGTGTTCCTGATAAACTCCCTCTTGGACATTTTGTTTTTCACGTGTGGGCTGGTGAGGTCGATGGAGAGCAAAATAAGGCTGTAGCACAGCACATACACAGCATCTGCAAAGAGAAGGCACCAGATTGGAATTAGAGAGAGGAAAAGAAAGTGGAAAAAAACTAAATAGCTCTAGAGCATTCTTGATTGCTGTTTCCAAGACTTTCCAGAGGGGATGGGTGTTTAGAGTACCAATGCCATGTAAAGGCATGCTTCAGAAAGGCAGTAATCCATCCCTCTCTAGTCTTGGGCTTCGAAGTGTTAGACTAATTCTGCTACAATTCCTAACCACACAAGCAGTTCAGACGAGTTAGCAATAATCCAGAGAGGCATTAATTTCTCTATGTTCTGCTGACATTAACAAAGCCTTTGGTAAATGCACAGACCATTAACAATGCTGAGGCCAGGGAAAGAATAAAACGTTCTGATATCCTCATAATGTGGCAGTGAATGAGGTTGTCATGTCACGTCTGCATACTACAGTTTGTTGTTACTACAGCAGAACGATGAAAATCACACTCCCTCGACATTTCTGAATCCTAAAAACTGAAGTTTCCAGTTTTACTGTTATTATCATTTATCTATTTCAGAATACAAATGCAAGACGGGTCGCTGTCAATGACAATATCAGTTTAACAGTTCTGGCAAAAACATTGAAAAATATCCACGAATGTTAGAATCTTAGTGTTTGCTGGGCATCTCTTTTAATGATAGCACCACAGGAAAAGTTTTACAGTGAGTTGTATGTGAGAGTGGACATTATGAAAGGACTTGGACTGGCAAGGCAGAGAGATTATTAAGATGGAAAAGATGTCCAGCAGATTAAGGATAGTAGTGGCTATGTGCTAACAGTGTGTTGAGTAGATAAAAGGAGTACTTTAAGGAGTTGATGAACACAGAAAATGAGAGAGAGGAGGGCGGATGGAGGACAGAGTGAATGAGAAAGTGCATAGGACAAAATCAGGGCCCCTATGTACTGTACTGGTACAGTTTTTCAAAAACAAGAGTGATGTACAGAGGGATAAAGCTGTTGAGCCATCTTCATGCCAAGAAAGAGCACTACAGATGCAATAAAGATGTTCTTTGAGGAAGTCAAATGGAGCTCCACTGTGTCTTTGTGGATCTAAAGAAAGCATATGATAGTAAGGAAGTGAGACAGTAGTGAGGTGTGCGGTTGGAGTGACAGATGGATTCCAGGTGGTTGTGGAATTAAATTGGGCATGGTGATGGACAAGTTGGCAAATAAGGTCAGGCAGGAGTCTCCATGGACTTTGATGTTTGCAGATGACATTATGATCTGTAGTGAGAGTATGGAGCAGGTGAAAAAGAGCTTGCAACAGTGGAGCTATGCTCTGGAGAGAAGAGGAATGAAAGTCAGCAGGAGCAAGACAGAATACACTTGTGTGTATGAGAGGCAGACAGGTGCTAAGGTGAACACACAGAGCAGAAAGAGTGAAAGGGGATGAATTTAAATATGTGGGGTCAACCGTTTAAAGCAACGCACTGTGCACAAGAAAGGTAACAAGTGCACGCAGGGTAGAGTGGGTGGAGATAGATGTCAGGGTGATTTGTGACAAAAGGACAACAAGAGTGAAAAGGAAGGTTTACAAGATGATAGTGAGACCTGCTATGATGAATGGTTTGGAGATGAATTCAGAGAAGCAAGGATGAGTTTTGGACATGTTTAGAGAGGGGATAGTGGACATTAGACAAAGGATGTTGAATTTGGAGCTGTCAGGCATGAAGAAAATAGGATGCCCACAGAGGAGAGGACATGCAGGGGCTTGGCTGGACAAAGGAGGATGCTAGGGATACGGTGAAATGATCCTATATGACAACCCCTAAAGGAAGCAGCTGAAGAGGAAGAAGACTTAGACAGTTAATTCGTTTTTCACTCTTCTATCAAAGAGCAGTCTCGAGGCCCAGATAAACTGGTGACACTTAAGTTAACTCCTGTACTTAGAGCAGGAACACTAAGTACTAACCAGGACTGAGGCCTAGCTCTCGAACAAGCCCAGGGTTACAGGTACAAAACCTGTGGCTGAACTTGGTAATAAGGGTTTCCAGATATTCTCCTCTCTCCTCAGGCGCATGGATGTGTCTGAAGAAATCCCGCAGAGCATTGGGGAGAAACTGGTTACTGAAGTTATGGAGCTTCACCAATTCATCCAGGACATCCCGTCTGCCCACACAGAAACATACAGTCACACAAACTAAATCACGTGATAAGAAGTCATTTTCACAGAATAGCATATAGATACTATCTTTATTTATTTAACCTTTATTATACAGCTAGTCCCATTGAGATTCAATCTGTCATTTACAAGAGAGACTTGTTCCAGACAAACATATTAAAATATCTATAATAACATGAAAATACATTAATAGTTAGCAGTAAAGGCATGCTTTGAGACTTCATATTTATATATTTGGGGATAGTTAGGACCATATGTATTTGGACACAATAGGTAAACATTATTAAACCTATTTAATATTACCTTATTGTTAGGGCTGTTTTTGTTGTGCATCTGCACTTTATTGTTGTCAATGTCTACGCATGGGACAGTGTGAAACGTAATTTCAATTCCTTTGTATGGCAAGTACATTTGAAGAAATTGACAAATAAAGTTTTCTTCTCTTCTTCTTCTTCTCTTCCCTCTGAGCACCATCACACTGGATTGTAAACTAATCTATTATGATGTGACTGTCTCTAAATATTCATGGACCTATGAACTGCAAATGTCAATCTTTCAGCTTAACAAACTGTTGTGAATGTCAAGTGAAGAGTGGTGTTGGTGGTGTGTGTGTGTGTGTGTGTGGTATATGTGTGTGTCTGTATGTATATATGTGTGTGTGTGTGTGTGTGTATCTGTATGTGTGTGTGTGTGTGTGTGTGTGTGTGTGTGTATATATTAACCTCTCATCCAGATAAATCCTTAGCATCTTCCAGTTGAGCCGTCTGGTGTAGAAAATAAACTTTGCCAGCTCAGTGGGGTGATCCACTAGTATACCTTTGGACATGAAATAACTGATACCCTACAAACACAAACACAAAGAGGAAAATGATGCTCTGAAATAGCAAAGACTTGTAGGACTAAAGTTAGAATCTAGACACTGACTCAGCGACTCAGGGAAGGGGGACGTTTGCGTCTCAGGGTCAGACACAGAGAGCCCGCCAAACAGAAACATAGCTCTAAAACAAATGCTTCCCAAGAGAAAACTACAAGTTCTAGCCGACAAATTCTTTTACTGTGAGCAGCAGCACCTTCCAATCTACAAAACACTCAATTTTCATGCAGCATTTATTATATGGGCGTGGTGACAGTGTAAAGCCAGCTTGCCCCTCTGCTTGACTGTGAGGATGGTATTCTCTGGGTCATACTTTTTTATTATTTATTATTATTATTTATTATTGTTGTATTATTATTGTACACCCTCTACCTTACAATATAAACTGCCTAGAGGTGACTGATGTTGTGGTTTGCTACAATATAAATAAAACTGAATTAAATTGAAAGGTCACTGGCAAACTTATTACGGGCTAGCACATGTGCCTTTTTGAACAGGGGAACCTTTGAGGCGTCGTAAGTAACATTTTAAGTAATTACAGCGCACTGTGTTACCAGTGGTGTTCTTGGTGACTGTGGCCCTAACTACTTTCAGATCCATGACAAACTGCTGTAGTGTAGTTTTGGGTCGAACCACAACTTTTGTCATGATCATCCTCTCTCCATGAGGTAAGCTCTTGCAATGAAGCTCCATACCAAAGGTGACTGATGGTCATTTTATATTTTTGATATGTCCTAACAATCGCACCAACAGTTGTCACCTTCTCAATGAGCTTTTTGCTGATGGGCTTGTAGCCCAGTGTAGGGCTTGTGCAAGTCTACAATCTTATCCATGACATCCTCTGACTAGGGATGAACATTGAGAAGTAGTGCAATTCCTTGGAATCGTTAGTCTGCCTGCCTATCGATTCTGCTTATCGGTTCTTGCACTCTCACTACAATTAGCCGATTTCAGTTCGTGTGTTGGGGAAAGGAAAATAGTGGCCCAGTTTATAGTGTAGATACGGACATTACTTTTATTTTTTAATCGCACAAAGGGACAAGAGCGCGATGGTAAAGTGGAGACTACTAGAGGACAGAAACAACTGTGCAACGTTGCTAACACAACATGTACCTGCACAGACAGCATGCTAAAGCTAAGCTAGCCAAGAACCCACGATGACACTAAAGTTGAGTAAATGCTGACCCCAGCCCAGCACCGTCATTTGCGCTGCTTAACTACAAGAGTTAAAAAACTGATGAGCAGTCAGGCTGCTAGTTTATTTTGTTATGTTAGCAATCTCCCACTCTAGCTGGTTGATCAACCAAAGACCTAAACAGAGTTTTCATTCATTTGAAAGCCTGATGCTTAGCCTTGTCCACCCTTGTTGGAAAACAAACTCAATTTTAACCATTCGAGAAAAAATTACCCATAATCATCTCAGAGATGCAACATTATCTACAGCTACTTTCAGCACCATTGATATTTATTTAGAGATTTTTCTTTCTGAGTTAACTTCAATAATTAATTCCTCCAAACCATCAACATGTCTTTCAGACCCCATTCCTACAAGACTGCTCAAAGAAATACTACCATTAATTAATGCTTCAGTCTTAAATATGATCAACATATCGACCAAACTGGCTATGTACCACAGGACTTCAAGCTGGCAGTAGTTAAAAAGCTATCACTTTAGCCAATTATAGGTCAGTCTCCTTTCATATCAAAAATCCTTGAAAGAGTAGTTGTCAAACAGCTAACAGATCATCTGCAGAGGAATGGCTTATTTGAAGAGTTTCAGTCAGGTTTCAGAGCTCATCACAGCACAGAAACAGCTTTAGTGAAGGTTACAAATGATCTTCTTATGGCCTCTGACAGTGGACTCATCTCTGTGCTTGTCCTGCTAGACCTCAGTGCTGCGTTTGATACTGTTGACCATAATATCCTATTAGCGCGATTAGAACATGCTGTAGGTATTACAGGTACTGCACTGCAGTGGTTTGTATCATATCTAACTAATAGACTCCAATTTGTGCATGTAAATGGAGAGTCCTCTTCACACACTAAGGTTAATTATGGAGTTCCACGGGTTTCAGTGCTAGGACCAATTCTGTTTACATTATACATGCTTCCCTTAGGCATTATAATCATAAGGCATAACATACATTTTCACCGCTATGCAGATGACACCCAACTCTATCTGTCCATGAAGCCAGATAACACACACCAATTAGCTAAAGACATAAAGACCTGGATGGCCGCTAACTTTCTGCTTCTTAATTCAGATCAAACTGAGGTTATTGTACTCGGCCCTGAAAATCTTAGAAACATGGTATCTAACCAGATTCTTACTCTGGATGGCATTACCTTGGCCTCCAGTAATGCTGTGAGGAACCTTGGAGTCATTTTTGACCAGGACATGTCCTTCAATTCACATATTAAACAAATATATAGGACTGCTTTCTTCCATTTGTACAACATCTCTAAAATTAGAAATATCCTGTCTCAGAGTGACGCTGAAAAACTAGTTCATGCATTTATTAGTAAAAGCTAAACGCTTCTTGAAAAGCCTTCAATTGATCCAAAATGTTCTAGCGGGAGTACTGACAGGGACCAGAAAGAGAGATATATAGTTGTCCTATATTGGCTTCCCTTCACACAGACGGTATTCATTTATTTGTAAGTGAGCAAACCTACAAATTCAGCAGGGATCAAATACTTATTTCCTCCAGTGTATAATAGTATCAACTGTTATCACTGAAGGTTTCGACAACAGACTGCAGGTGCCCCAAATCCAGATGTGTGCATCAACCAATATTGACCCTTTGACTAAATCATTAGGTCAGGTAAAGGACGGGGATTAAGTTATTTTGTTCTTACACTGAAATCCTGGAAAAATTAACATATTGGCTGACAGGGGATTTGATGGAAACAAAAGAAATATTCACAGTTGGTGCATCTCTACTACAGATCCTGGGTGTAACTTTATATATTACCTCCTGTGGGTTAGCATTGAATGTCAGGCTGCCTTCATCTAGCTGTAGGTATAGTCTTCTATATGAGAAACCAGCAGGTAGCCTTCTGTTGTAGATGGAGCAGTGGCCCCAAGTGGACTTACATAGCCTGGTGGAATTGACATAGATTATAAAAAAGCAAACAACATAGAAATTTTTGAGCACTTCGAGTAAAAATGTAATTACCACAAGAAAAAAAAAACCAAAGTGAAGTTCCTTACCCCTGCCAAAGATATTCATCATTTCCCAGACCCTGCCACACACATCCAGCCAGGCACAGATCAGTAGCATTCAGGTATGACAGTATGGTGATGCCCAGTTCGGGTGGCAGCATCTCCAAGTCTATAAAACCATGTGGTTCCTTACCTACCAAAAAAAGGAGAGACAAAATAGACAGACGTATTTAGATTTAGTTTATTGCTTCCACTTGGATAGCTTAGTAAGATGAAAAGCACAGTGAAAGACGCTGCATATGGTTGTTTTAGAGCCAGCTACGGTGTTTTCACCCACTTTCTGCCTCACTTAGTGGACACCACATTCCAGTCGTAGATAATAAGATTCCATCTTGTTAAACATAAATTGGTTCAGAGAGGAAAGCACATATGTAAGATAAACAGTGTTGCCAACAGAACACAATAACATACACATACAGCTGAGATACACGTGTGAAGTATTTGTTGACTCATCTGTGTTAGGAAATAAGATTAAATCACTTTTTTCTCCACCTTGGCAGTCACGATCTGTAGTTGTAGCATTTTTCTGTATTTTGTTGCACTGTGTGCTTTTGGAACATATGAGCTGTGAAACTGATGAAGACATTTTCATAATTTGCTCTGTTTTTCGGTTTGCATACATTTTCTTAAGCTGCAGTGTGTTCAGGCCTTGGGGCCAACTAAGAGACCCCAGTACCAGGACTTCAAAATACAAACTGACTTGTAGCACTGTACTTCTACTTTGTTCTGATTGTAAGTACATGTTAAACAACTCATTTACTAAGCAGAACTCATGACCAAACAGCTATGCCTCTCACTAACTACACCCAAATTTCTTGGAAACCTTTGGACAGTATACAATCCTTTCCTACAATGGAATAGGTATAGCACACCAGCCTCACCTAATGGCAAGATCCAGGGTGAAACCCTGGATGGAGCCTTTCTGTGTGGATAATAATCAAGTTGGATGAAAGTATTTATCTCTTTCTTAGGTTTAACATCCTGCATATGAATCAAAAGTAATAGCCTATTAATTATAGCTATTCTGATTATGTACAAAATGTAAAAAGAAGCAACTAAACAGTGTTAAAGTAGAGATGAAACACTACATTAATAAAGGCATCGATTTAACATTATATGTCAAGTTGGATTTAAGAAATAAGTGTCTAAAGTTACATGTTTAGTACAGAGTATGACATCATTGGGTTGTTTGATTGCTGCCAACAGACTTTGATTAGTTTATGTTGGACCAACAAGCTGTAGTTACTGACACTGTTTGATTGTTTCTTGTTTAGTTAGGTTTATCAAGTGGTGCAATCAACTGACAGAGCAGATGTCTGCAAGATGCGATCAGCACGACTTTATTCAATAAAGCTGACCCTTTTTACAAACAGTTTACAACATAACAAGTTAGTACATGTGCATCACAAGTTTTTTACCCAAGCACGATCAGGAATTCTAACGTCACTCAGCATGTCCAGAGTTGGAACTGACTGATGTGTGGAATGGACAATGAAACAAACACACAAACAAAAATGGAGCCTCCAAGGACAGGGTGCTACATTTTTTGGAAACCTATTTCCTTGTTTTAGTTTAGAAATCCTTATCTCACATGATCTCACTGAGTGGATTATTTCATACTGAAAGTGAAAAGAAGTGAAGCCCAAATGTAAGTAAACGAGAATGAAGGACTTTTTTTCCCCCTGGGGACATGATCATAGAATTGTTAATACAGATTGCATCGTGTGTGTTTTTATGTTTATACCGCCACTGCGTGTTCTCAGCAGTTGATAGATGTCAGGCCGATAGCAGTGCTGTGGAGCTCTTTTCTGGGAACCTGCATCTCTCCCTGGGTAAAGAAGAAAATGTTTTTCTATTCAGTCACAGTCATTGAAATTCACCTCTAGGAGAAAAAAATAATCATTTTCTGATTCTAAGCTTCACCACTGGTTAATTTTTTCAGCGGATTTGGTAGAAAGTGCCAAAAATTGAAATTAAACCTGAATCGGAGAGGATAAATCCAGTTCACTGTCAGTTCAAATGACAGCATGTGTAATTACTGTACATGGCATAAGAAACTTGCAAATGTTTGAAGGACTCATTATTGCTTAATAATATATACAGATTTAGGAATAAATAAATATATGCTAAATATACGCTGATTTTAGGGCTGCCCAGTGGTGTGGTGGTTAGCACCATCACTTCACAGGAAGAAAGTCCTTGGTTTGAATCCACTAGCCAGGTGCTCTTTCTGTGTGGAGTAATTACTGAATTTAAATTGGCCGTGAGTGTGACTGGTTATCTGTCTGTGTTAGCCTTAACAGATTAGTGACATGTCCAGGGTGTGCCCCTGCTCTTTCCCTATTATAGCTGTGACAGCCTCCCCACCCCATGACCCTGGACTGAATAAGTGGAAGAAAATTGATATTTTTGATTCATTATCTTCACATATAAAACTAATACAAATAAGTAATTTAAATCTATATTATTCAGAAAACTTGTCTACATCTATAAATGACGCCACACCCTGGATTGCAGTCTAACACCGGGAATATTTATATACAACATTTCAGTTTCAAAATTTCAATTAAGTATAGACTTTTCATCATTTCCAAGTCAATTCTGTTTTCTGATCTGAAGCAGAGTACCTTGCTCCTGTCTTCCTCCCCCTCCTCTCTCAGCCAGTCGATCAGCTAGCTCTTCCTGAAGCTGCTGCTGTTGTCTGGGAGGCAGCCTCCACAGTGCCTGACCCATCTGTAACAGGAGAAAGACACTTAGATGATATAAAGGAATATACTACATTTCCACTTACCAGTGTGAAAAATACAGTAGTAGACTACATCTTTTTTTGTACAGACATGTTTCTTTCTTGCATACTTTGGCATGACATTAAATACATGATCAACGGATGTATACAGTGAGCACTGTTCGACAATGAAATATTTGACCATTTACTTTATGTGCAGGGATCTTGTCATACTTTTTTTTTTAGATCAAACCTAGATGACTGGTTATTAAAAAAATCGAGATTATAAAGGGGTTAAGACTGAAGTAAAGTAATGAGCCGTTGTGTCCCGTTTCCTGTATTAAAAAGCCTACGCAGCCATCAGAATCTGACAGCACTCTAACTGTGCTTCAGAACAAATAATGATCACCGACACAGGCCTACATTTAGCATACACCGCTGCTATTAATGTCAGCATCCACAGAGCACACTTGCTGCTAATTAGCTTCAAAATTGGCTTGTTCGGTACCTGCGTGCCAACAGCAAGGAGACAGCGGCTAGTCTAAAGGCCGGTCAAACGTCAGCTGTTTTACATAAACAACTTCCATTACACTGTTGTAAACATCAACGTTGGAAGTTCCAGCCAGCACGGTAGTTTGACTTGCAGACCCGCCTTCCCTTCAATACCATTGGCCACAAAATCACAGTAGCATTGAACCTCTTAATCCATTGGTTGAACTGTCTTTCACTCTTATGCCAGTCTTTCAAATCATCAAGTTAGCCTACCAAGATAGTTTAAGTGCATCGAGGACACAAATGCGTTCTCTTTATTGACATATTTAAGAACACAACCGTTTCGTCTGCAAAATATGAGTTCGTTACAGAAACGTAAGTGGCGCTACCTACCTGACTTCAGTGATTCCCCTGACAACCTGACCTGCGCACAATGACAGCTGGAAGAGCGAGTTCCTTATTATCAAAGGTATACTGTGGTAATTTCATTAAGCCAAGTACAGATTAAAAAAAGAACAACAGGTCCTCCGGTTCAGCAAAGCCCTTCAATGCAGGAGTCTACGAACTGAATTATGTTTTCGCTCTCTTCTTCCTGTCGGCCCTCCCACCTTTTCTATCGCGTCACAACTATAGACAAAATAGGTTGAACCGAAAGACAATTTAGCTTCCCCCGGTCTGTCTTTTTCAGTGAATTAGTGTTTACGTATTTAACATAAATGTGATTAATAAGCTTAAAAAAACCAACAAACAAAAGAAAAAACAAAAGCAGAACCAGCGTCTGCGTCACTGACGTCAACCTATTGCATGACGTAGACAACGCGCACAGACCCAAGAGCCAATCAGCCTGCTTTACAAGTCGAATCAGGGGAAATACCGCTATATATTAGATGACAGCAGTTAATGGTTATTTATTGGATAAATTTGAAAGCTCATAAAAAAGTCATCCTGTTAAGAAAGTGTTTTGGAAAAAAGAAAGGATTAAAAAAATTGTTTTGGGTGGATTGGTGAGAATTTTAAGTATATAGCAAAGAATTTAGTCAGACTTGTGGCCTCTAACGCCTACATGGGCATGGAAATACATTACTGTAGACATTATCAGATATTAAAATGAGAAGAAAGATAACAGATATTTGTTAAGAATTTTATAACAGAGTACAGATCAAGTACAGTGATTACTTGCAGATTTATACAGATCGATCAAAAGATCCAAAAACTGAAACAACTAGTGTAGCGGTAGTGGCTCCTGAATTATAAAATAAAATATCAAGATTTCAAAAAAGAACATAAATTTATTTTTTAGTATATGTGGGGTAGAATTATGTGCTATATTATTGACTTTAGCGTGGGTGGAATTACGAAATTAATATAATGTAGTGATTTATTGTCACCATTGTTGAGCATTGAAATATGAAGTACAACTAATCGCCAGAACATTCTGTATGAATGCTTATCATAAATTGTGTGAACAAAACAAAATTATAGTAATAATGTGGACTCATGTATGCATTTAGGGTAACAAAAAAGCAGATAAGCTGGCTAAGGAAGCTATTAAAAAAGTAGATATTTTAGTAGATATATTAGTTTGGAAAATAGTAAGAAATTATGGAAAATGGTGTGGGATAATGAGGTAAAAGGGAAACATTTATATACAGTATAAAATACAGTTGGAGTTACAAGACAGAGGGATAAGTAGGCAGGAGGGGATAATTATAAATAGAATAAGAACAGGTCATTGCTTTTTTGAATGGCACTCCTTTCAACATGGGGAAACATCTAACTGGTTTATGTAATTGGTGTAACGCTATAGAAACAATAGAACGTGTGCTTATTAGCTGCCGGAAGTAAGTCAATCAAAGAAGAATATTGAGTGTAGAAATGGGTAGAAACAGGGAATTCAAGTTTGAGAATGTGGTTGCTCAGTTAAATCATGATGAAGGGAAAGGAAAGATATTTCGTTTCTGAGAAGTACCGAACTCATCAAGAGCATATAAGGAAATGATGTAGCAGTACAGCCCAAGAGATGGCAGTAGTGAAACATTGTTGGATGCAAGCTGCCGTTAAAAACTAAGGAAGAAGAAGAAGAGGAGCCAATCTAGCGTCGCGTTGTTGACTACCCGGGAGAAACAAAACTAGCTAAAGTAAAACGAAAAGCTCCAGAAGAATGATTCATACGAGTTATATCTCTTTGTGAAAAAAAAGGATAAAGGAGTGTTAATGAAGCTTCGACTTTTTAAACATTTAATTCGGCTTCTTTAAATTTAGCGTTGTCACAACAGAGAAACTCCTTCTTACCTATTGGTATCAACTGGCTCTTCTTTCTTTTACATCTATTTAAAATGTTGTCTACTGGAGATGTTCAAGGTTATCTCCGTAAACTGGAAGCTCTCCTGCGAGTGATCAAGTACCCGGGATACATCGACTACAATGGGTAAGCGTCATCACCGCCAGTCCCTTGTTACTAAAGAGATCCAAACTAACAGTATTCGCGTTGTAATTTAATTTAACCCCCCCCCCAATTTTGATTAAAAACCATGGCTCTTAAGTTGTAGCATTTTTACTGCTAAAGGGTACAAAGCTCGTTCCCATTAGTACCTACTCGGCTCGACGCGACTCGTTTTCAATTACTATCTTTTTTTTCTTTTCTCTTTTTTTAAAAAGATCTTTATTTAAAGATTGGTACAATACAAAGTAAAATTTAACAGTATTGCATTAAAGGTTTTGTACTTACAGAAATTGTGTACCAGAAACAAACAAACAAACAAACAAACAAACGAACATTAGCCAGAACTTACAATACACATATGGAACGCCAGGACTGCCATAATGAATTAATTAAATACACCATTACGCTAGGAGGAGAAGTTTATCTAATTAAACCATAGAGTAAAGTGATTGAAGGATCTTCATTTTTTCACATACAACAATAGTTTTTATAGGTCTAGGGCAGGGGTCGGCAACCCGCGGCTCTTTAGTCCTTATAGTGCGGCTCCGCGTGGTTTGGGAAAATAAATTAGAAGTATTTCGCTTTAGTGTATTTTATTTATGTTAGTTCTTTTAAACTTGTAGTTCTAAATTGGAAGATTATTGTGATATTGAAATATAAATATAAAATTATATTCTTTTATTTTTTCCTCGCTCAATATAAGCGTCACACTCGCGGAAGCCGGTATTCCCGCCGAAACACCGTGCATTTATCGAGACTTTCAACCCCGGGTAGGCCAATTATGGATCTTCGGATCCACATTATGTCAGCAGCTGCACCGTGAACTATGTTAAAGACAAACACTGCTCACGCCTCACAGACGACAGATGACAGCTTACAGTCCTGCGTAAACTGACTTCGCACAGCACCGATTAGCAGACGCTGTGCACAGAGGTTCAGGAGCAGAAGTCCCATTGTAAACATACCACGGCAGACCCGACGATGTTTGCATGAACGCGCTTTTCACACGCGGTTGCTGTACGCATACAGCCGGCTGTAGCTTCGCAGCTCACAGCCCGACACACACCACCAACACAACAGCACAGATAGCGCAGACTTTAAGGCGGCGAGGCGTGATTGCGGGTGCCGCTCAGGTGCGTCCGCCTTCCCTGCAGCGGCGCTGCAGACCACGCCCCCGCCGCACCATTAACCAGGTAAAATACATATGTAGGCAGAATTTTGCAAATATCTATTTTCAATTTTTCAGCAGCATAGTGCTTTTTTTACCAATTATTTTTTAAAAGTCAGGTCAAGGCTCCAAAAGCCCAAAGGAGATATAAGGGTGGCGGCTCACAACAGTTTTTGTTTGCTACATGGATCATTTTAGTTCAGCTGGGTGTCTTTGCTTTTGTTATATTTCTTTAAGAGTTCAAAATGTGTTGATTACATAAATAAAATGTAATTTTCTCTGTAGCACTTCATGGATTTCATAAGCAGCACACCTTAGTTGTTCACACAAAGGTAAAAAAAACAATATATATACAGTGTTATCTTCATTTTAGATGTCAAAAAGTATTTGCGGCTCCCAGTGTTTTCTTTTGCGTGGAAACCGGGTCCAAGTGGCTCTTTGGGTGTAAAAGGTTGCAGACCCCTGGTCTAGGGTTAGCAGATTTCTTAACTGAATTAAGATATTGCAAAAACTCATATAAAAGGAGGGATGTCTTCCAAAACATTTGGATTTCTGAATATGAAATTTAGCCTTTAAGGTTAACAAGTTAATTATATATATGTTATCAATGTTGAATTGTCTTTGGTTTTTGTGGGGACCAAATAATACATATTTCCAAAATAGTGTAAAACCTTTAAATAAATTTTCTGAGATGAAGACAAGTAATCTCTGCCATAAGTTTTGTACAAAGGGACAAAACCAAAAAAGATGTATAGTAGAAGTAGAAGTCTTACAAAAGCTACAGTTTGCATCAATGTCTAACTTGAATTTGCTTTGAAGATAATCTTTAGATGGGTAAATTCTGTGTATTAACTTATAAGAAATGTCTTTAACTTTGTTGGTAATTAAAAACTGATTAGGTAGTTTCCAAACTTCGTTCCACATAATATCATCAGTCAACCAGTTCCAGAAAAAAATTACATATGGTAGCATGGTTATACTATTCTGAAATAAAGGCCTAATAGATTTATTGTTGTTTTTAGAATGCTTAGATAAGCATATCTTACCAACGACAGTTTGTATTGGAGATACCAATGGCATATGGTATGAACGGATATTAGGTTTATTCTTAAAAAGCATACAAACCCCTGATGGTATTGAGCCAAATACTTTAGTATAATTGTCATGATTTATAGCTAAATTGAGATGTAGACAACATTTTTCATAGGAGAGAAGCATACCATTTGATGTTTCCATTACATGTACCATCGAGTACAGCCTAATGTGCCTGGGGTCGTTATAGCAACGTGGTCGACCATCCCGTGACATCATTTGTATGTGACACGAACGCTAGAACAAAGGTGGATGTAATCAATATTGATATGAAGTACAATTAAGTATCCGTCCATCCATCCATCCATCCTCTTCAGCTAATCTTTTTCAGGGTCGCGGGGCGGCTGGAGCCTATCCCAGCTTCCATAGGGCGAGGCAGGGTACACCCTGGACAGGTCGCCAGTCTGTGGCAGGGCCAACACATAAAGACACACAACTATTTGCAATTACATTCACACCTATGGGCAATATAGAATTACCAATTAACCTAACCCTGCTAACTCCCGAAATACTGCGCAAACACGGGGAGAACATGCAAACTTCACGCAGAAAGGACCCAGTGAGATGATGGAATCGAACTCGGGACCTTCTTGCTGTGAGGCATGCCACCGTGCTGCCCTAATTAAGTCTATGATATAAAAATATTTTTTTGTATTTAATATATTTGTTATTCCAAATCAAAGATTTATGTAGGGAAAAATTGTGTTTTGTAAAGATGAAGCCAGCATGAAACTGAATTGGAATTTTGTTTGGGTGAGCAGGTAGAGCAGATCACCTACTAATCAGAAGGTTGGTGGTTTGATTGCTGTCTCCTCCAGTCTGCATGCCAAATATCCTTGGTCAGTATACTAATATCAAGTTTCACAACGATCCATCGGAGTATGAATGTGTGTGAATGTTAGATAGAAAGCACTTGTGTAGAATTAGAATAGAAAAAGTGTTTGTGGAAATGGCAGTGAATGAGGCAAGTTGTGTAAAGCGCTACATAAGAAGGAATTCTATCCCTCCAGTTTGTTTAAAAATAAGGTTTGGTATTAAATACCATAATCTATGTTTGTCTCTAATGACCCATTTGATCCAGTTCAGGTTGAATATCACATTTGATGCTGAAAATGAGATATTCCTCTCTCAGATTGATACTGACAAATATGAATGCCCAGATAAGGTAATTACTACTTCTTTGGCAGGAATACCTTCAATTTCTTTATGGATACAAGCTTCTTTGAGAGGGAACAGGACACATTTTTTTTTATTATTATTATGTAAAGTAAGACCTGATACTTCAGAGAAAGCATTAATACAGTTTGTTTTAAATCTGAAACTCATCTTTCAAGGAGATAGCTGTATCATCTGTTAATTTCCTGACCTGAGATCCCTTCAAATGCATCATTGTCTTCCCTTGCATGAAGCCTGATTAACACTCATCAATAGGGCTTTGGAGCGTGATGTCACTGGAGGTGGGCCACGCCCCCTTCCGCCATGACAGTAGGCTAGACACAGGATACAGCTTCAGCTATGGTTCGTACGTGTTGTGTTATCAGTTGCAACGTTTGATCACACGATCGTGAAGGCAAGAAGCTGGATAATGGGCTCTCTTTTCATCGTTTTTCAACCTGGAGGCAACGTGAGGGATCCCATGTATCCGATATTACTAAACAAAGACGTCAGGCTTGCATTGCAGCGGTGAGAGGAGCGGATCGAGTTCTGTGCAATCCTCAGCTTTTTGTTGGTTTGGTCTCCGCATCTTCTTTCCGGTGAGTTCTAAATTAATTCATATCACTATTAAAATGCTTTTAGTGTTATTTTCAATGTGCTGAGGTCATAGATAATGAGATAAAACATGCTAATGTGTGATGCTGCAGAACCACGTCATGTCATCATGTCGACTGAGTAGCTTATGATTTAGCATTATTGCAGGCAAACCAGCATATGAAATGGATGTAACAAATCCAGACTGGGCACCAACACTGCTCATGGGCCTCTAAAAACATACTAAATTGCTCTCATTGTACACTAATGCACACATAACTTCCAGATGAATCACACACCTGTCATGTGCACTAATTTTATCTTACAGGCTTTTATGCAGCTGCAGAGTCTGAAGGTGTGCCCCGTGCAGAAGTAATCGATGAAGATCTGACAGAAGAACAACAACAAAATTACAGTGTCATAGCTGTGGACAGCAGTTGTGTTGGACAAGTGGAGGTTGAGGTACCACCTGTAAATGTGGACAGTGGTGATCGGACAGACAGCATCACAGAAGCTAAAGGGCAGACGAAGCATTGTGTGTGCAATGAACAGGGCAGAGCAGAAATAAACACAACACTGCTTGATAAGATTGTTAAGGTTTGCTGTGTTTTGGTGAATATGTGCCCCAGTGTGGTTGTCAAACCAGCGCCAAATGAAACTTGCTCTTGTTGAGTATTCATAAAGCTGTTGTGTTGCATGTGTAGTTCATTGTAAATAATTGTACTTTGTGTGAAGTAGTTTCAATAAAACAGAAAAGAATAGTATACATGTTTGTTTTTTTTTATTCTTGATCTTATCACATGTACTTAGCAAGTACATAAAAATGAAATGCAAAATATTTACATGGCAACACACAGCTGGCATCAATCTTGAACCACAAAATGAAACACAGGCTATTTAGAGCAGCACATTGTTTGGAGAAGTATTTCCCAACAAGTTCAGGAAGACACACTTTAAGAAAGAAGTCTTGTGCTTGCTTTAAACGTGGTTCCCAGAAATCCACATCAGGGAAGATGCGTATGACAGAAGGTCTCTCTGTGTCCACACAACGAGGTCACAGTGCAGTTTCATTCAGTCGTTGTGAGTGCAGTACCTGAAACACACAAAAACCACTTTTAATAAAAGGTCTGTAATGAACCAAGGCTAATATAGATGGTTTGGCTGTACGTGCAAATCAAAAACTAACAAGGAAGTTGTTTAGAAAGTTATCATGTTCAAACCGACTTACCTTTGTCTTAACGACAACGTACAGTTGTCGCAGCGTGGAGGCATAAAGATGGACAAATCTTGCACCCAGCCGTTCGTGAATTGGATGTGGGCCTCCAGGGATTTATAATTCTTAAACTGGTTTGCTGTGTATGCGCTGACTCCACAGACAAGGTATGCAAAGATCGGGATAGGACAAAGGCGGTAGGTCGTCTGGGTTTCCACTCCGCTTCCTTATTTCATACGGGTCCACATTACCGATGCACGCAATTTTTTGAAAGTACCGTCTCTTGGCGTCTGGGCGCAATCGGTCGCGATACAGCCCTTTGTCTGTGGAGTCAGCGCATACACAGCAAACCAGTTTAAGAATTATGCTTATTATTATTAATAAGAACCTTCAGACTCTGCAGCTGCATAATAAAAGCCTGTAAGATAAAATTAGTGCACATGACAGGTGTGTGATTCATCTGGAAGTTATGTGTACATTAGTGTACAATGAGAGCAATTTAGTATGTTTTTAGAGGCCCATGAGCAGTGTTGGTGCCCAGTCTGGATTTGTTACATCCATTTCATATGCTGGTTTGCCTGCAATAATGCTAAATCATAAGCTACTCAGTCGACATGATGACATGACGTGGTTCTGCAGCATCACACATTAGCATGTTTTATCTCATTATCTATGACCTCAGCACATTGAAAATAACACTAAAAGCATTTTAATAGTGATATGAATTAATTTAGAACTCACCGGAAAGAAGATGCGGAGAACAAACCAACAAAAAGCTGAGGATTGCACAGAACTCGATCCGCTCGTCTCACCGCTGCAATGCAAGCCTGACGTCTTTGTTTAGTAATATCGGATACATGGGATCCCTCACGTTGCCTCCAGGATGAAAAACGATGAAAAGAGAGCCCATTATCCAGCTTCTTGCCTTCACGATCGTGTGATCAAACGTTGCAACTGATAACACAACACGCACGAACCATAGCTGAAGCTGTATCCTGTGTCTAGCCTACTGTCATGGCGGAAAGGGGGCGTGGCCCACCTCCAGTGACGTCAACTCCAAAGCCCTATGGTAGGAGGCGGAGTCGCGTCGTCCATGTTTTCTACAGTCAATGATAAGGACCATAAATGGCACCTGTTCAGAGACATGGTTACAAAGCGGATTTCAAACTCCAGGCTGTCAGTCACGCAGTAGAAGTTGGGAACAGAGCAGCTGTAAAATCTGTCTATGTTATTATGCTCAGCGTCTTTTAGTTCACATTTTGACTGCACAATTGTGAGCTCTTTGTTATGCACAAAACAACATAGTTTTCTTTTATTTATAGAGCATCATTATTTAATAAATGCTCATAATTTATTTTTGAGTAGTTTTTTTTCATGTACATCTATGCTGTATGTTAATAAAAGTGCCTGTGTGACATCTGGGACACAGCTTTGACTAAGAACTCTCTTTTTGTTCTTACTTTATGGCTTTAAAAAAATATCGAGATATATATCTTATATCGCCATCCAGCTAAAAAATATCGAGATATGAATTTTGGGTCATATCGCCCAGCTCTACATGCGGCTTTTAATCAGGAGTGTTCTGTAGTCCGGGATTAGGTTACATGCTTATTCTCATTGTAGGTTTATAGTGTGTGTGTGTGTGTGTGTGTGTGTGTGTGTGTGTGTGTGTGTGTGTGTGTGTGCGCGCGCTGATCCTTAAGGTGATTTTATTGTGATGTCTTCAGTATCTCTGTTACAATGTTACTGTTATGGTTGTGCTGCATGAAAAACATTGAGTGTCTATTGGGGGTAGTTAGTTACTAGAGCTGGAGGGTGAGTTATTCAGGAAAACTCTCAACAGCATTAACTGTTAATGTACCACCTTCATAAACCATGGTGAAGCAAAATGTGTTGTGCTAAAGACTCTACATGAAAGTTCAAATATATATTTTCAGTTCAGATACATATATAGTGTATCTTGTTACATAGGTATACATGTCATCCAAAAATCCACCACTGTAGTTAGCAAACCTGTGCACAGGGGTGGAAATTAAGAAAATTTTGCATCGGCCACTTTTTTGTGTGTAACATTTGCCTTAGTTACAAATACCCACAGAACAAACCCTTGTCGATGAACGAGACACTCTCATGACTCATCGTGTGACGCTGCTGACCAGCAAGTCTCATGACGTCACATTTTAGTATCTGCTCGGATTACATAGTGGCATTTAGATAGCAGAAACCCAGGTGCATTGCAAATTGAACATATTTTTTCTGTTCACATTTAAACCCACCACAGTGGCGTGTGCATTGTTCAAATTTACACCCCACTTCATAAATGTAGCCACATTTGGCCAGTGGGGGTGCTAGTTTCCACCCCTGCCTGTGCATCAAATGAATTTTAGGTCCAATGTTTTTGGGGGTTTTTGGTTTTGTTTTTTGCCCTTTTCTTCTAATATACTCCACCCAATACCGAGAAATATCTCTGCACCTTCCAGATTTTTCCAGTATGTTTTTTAATTCAGCACTTTGGTCCTTGGCAGGTTGTTCACAATTTTGGCAAGTGATTGGCTGCTCTTTGTGAAGACTGAAACATTAATTTTTGCTATTTAAGGCCATGCAGACCAAGTGTCAACCTCACACAGGGGGTTCCACTTAAGCAGAAATCGTGAATTGGTATCAGTATCAGAGCACATGTGTGCATTCAGCGGCTTTGGCAGCACCACCCATCATTTCACATTTCTTGGAATCATTTGTAAGAAATAGTAAGAAAATGCTTGGCTTGTTCTACATGATTAAGTATGTGTGAATGTATGTTAAAAAAATGTAATAACAAAACAACCAAAACCCTGTAATATCCCATAATACTACATTTATCATTTTGCGAAGATGTGGTTTGATTACTAGGATTGCATCATTGCATGAATTTGTATATATTCTGTAAGTATTTATGTTGAATGTAAATCTGCACATAATACAGATGGTTGTACCTCTATCAAGTCTGTGTAAATACATATCAGATATATAATGGCATAAAAAAAAAAAAGAACAAAATTTAAATTTGAAATGAATGTTCTGAATGACCTGATTCTGAAAAGCAAAGAATGTGTAATGGTTAAAAAAAAAAGTCAGCATAGCAGATGGATTTTTGTATCTGCTCTAATGCTTTGACTACTGTTGTCTGTTACTCTACCAGGCTGTCCAAAGGAGATCCATCAGCTTTTCTGCCAATACTGAGTTTCACCCTCACCTCCTTCTCTCCACCTTTTGCTGAGCAACTGATGGCAGCTGGTTTAGAGCTGACAGGCAAAACTGACCTCCGCTTTACAGAGACTGTTTATAAGGTAACAAATTCATGTGTTTAGAGTGTTGTCTTTTTGCTAATGTGCAAAAACTATTATACTGCTTGAGCCACCCCTTGTTTCTTTGTGCTTCAAAAGTGTTGAGGCCTGTGCCCTTGGGTTAGATGCCTCTGTCAGGACTGTGCTAGACACAATTTAAGTTTGTTTCTTTGTTTCTCTTACATGTTGACAAAACACTGATTCATCCCTCAAGTTAGGACGCTTTTTATGCTCGAGTGATTTACAGGTTAGTGTTAAGAGGCTTAACAAAGAAAAAACATTCTTCTGAAAAAGGTCAGATACAAGGACTTGAGTGAAAATGAATGAAAAAGCAGCCAATGTTCAAAGAAAAAGACTTTCAGAAGGCCTCAAGAACTATTACTCAAGACCACTGTTAAGAAATGAAAAGAAGCTTATTGGAATAAAAAATAAGAAAGAAATGAAGGATTGCTTAAGACTTTTGCAGAGCACTATATGACAACCGTTCAAAGATGGTATTCGCCTAAAAGTATTGACCTACCATTACCAAGAACATGGGAGAGTGTCTTTTTGTGTTATTCCATGTGATGCCTGTTTCTGTAATTAAAAATTCATTCAAGGATGCAACAACAGTAATAAATGATGCACACAAACAGACTTAAACACGTAAGAAATAGTATTGTTTGGTATAGGGAATGAAAAGCATGAGGAACTCACCCACATTAATTACAACACAGAACATTTATCTGGTTCATGTAAACTTTGTTGTTTGTTTCCAAATCCTAGCATGCTTCATTCATTGAGTAATGTTAAGTTCACTAATCACACAGTTAGCCTTTTGTTGTGTGAGGAAAGCAAGTATTAGTGAAAGAAAAAAGTAAATCTATAGAAATGCTAAATATCAGGAAAAAATATATAGATAAGAACAACTCTTATAATTTCATTGCACTGAAGCGTAGATCTGATGATGGCAGAGAGCGCTGCAGCAAGCAGGAGACTAAACACTGATGCAAAACTGTCTCTCACTGTAGCTGGGTATTTGTAATGATAATGTGAGATACATTTAAAATAATAAAACATAGTTTTTCAAAGATATATTTTCAGTAGTTTTTACCTCTCAGTAGTTAAAGGCTGGTGGGGTGTTGTCGTCATCCTTCAATTTGATACCACAGGTGTGTCTACCAAAAACCTTGGACAAGTTTGAATGTCAGTGATGTCTACCTCAAGGTCAGAGGTCAAGTTTTCTGAAAATCTTGTGAATGAGATAACTTGAGAACAGGGTGATGTAGGGTTTTGAAATTGATACTGTAGGTGTATTTACGAGGATGCTGAGGGGTACCACTGGTCACTGCCAGTATTGTCCATATTTGTAGATATTATTATACTTTCGCTTTAAGGAAGGCAAGCCAAACTGAGGAAAGCTAGCCATGGTCACAAGTAAGGGTGCAGAGAAAAGGTTTGTTGACCAGGTATATAAAGAATAGATGTGAAACTAAAGGGTTTACTTACTGTCAGAACACATGTTACACAAGGGATTGCTAATAGATCTATAGCGTGCCCATTCCTAAACACAAGCCTAATGCAGCATTGCTAGATAATGTCATGTGTGTTTTGATCCAATAATGATAATGTTCACTGGGAACGAAAGAAGTGCTAAAAAACATCAAACACCAAAAAATAAAGCATGAAAAGCACAGACAGAGACTGCAGTTTAGATTTTTTGTTTTGTTTTAAACACTTCAGCTCTGGATGTGCTGTAACTTCACTCTTCATCGTGGACCAACAACAACAGCAGGAAGAGTACACACAGACTGGTTGTAGCACATACTGTGTACACTGCCTCCATCTGACCAAAGACCTCACTGCAGGCAGACAGGCAGTCCCTGGAAAAGAGCAGACAGCTAGCGCACTCTTTCTACTTTTAATCCCATTTACAGTAGAAAAGTGCTTTATAAGAAAGTCCATTCTAGCCTGTAATAATGTGTCCAGCTTTGTGAGTGTTTCCTGTCTCTGTTTTGTCTGTCAAGGTGTTACGAGATATCTTCCAGTATAAGCCCATGCTGACCAAGCAGCAGTTCCTCCAGTGGGGGTTCTCTCAAAGGAAAATCTCTGTCATCTGTGATATTATTAATTTGGTCCTACAGAAACACAGCCAGCTGAAGAAGGTATGTATTTGCCTCAAATGGAGAGAGCTTGTTCCATAAGTTTCTGTAGTGTGTTTGTTGAGTTTGTGTTTGTCGCTGGGTCACTTTCTCAGTGGGTGCAGCCACAAGTGGCAGACTGTTACACGAGTCATTTCTCACTCTAATTTTCTCAAAGCAAACATTTAATATACGACTAAAATGTCACAAGATATTCTGTTAATAATATCCAAAGGTACAGAGAGTTGCTCAATGTTTTATACTTGAGTAAAAAATACTGTTAACTACTCTGAACAGGATCTCCACAGGGACCGGTATAGCTCACTGGTTCAAGTAGGTGACCCATATGCTGCACGCCTACTGGAGAGGCTCAGGTTTGAATCCTTCCTGAGGCCATTTCTTGTGTCTTCTCCCTGTTCTCCCTGTTCTTTCTCAGCTTTCCTGTCTTGCCCAGAAAATATATTTTTAAAAAAACCCTGAAACATTTGAATGGCTCAGAGGAAAAATCATTGAGACACACACAATTCAGCTGAGTAACAGTGTAACACACAACAGTGTAGTGCACTGATTATTAGTTACTACATTAAACTATAAATGTTACATACTCACTACGAATCATATGTAGTATAAGATGAATATATTAGGCCAAAAAAGTCTAATATTAAGAATGCTTCTGATGATTTTTCTGAACCAAATACAAGTGTGTTGACTTTGTTAAAGTATTAAAAGTCAGACTTGTTTGTTTGTTCTCACACTCACAGTGATAAATGGAAATACCATTTGTACCACAGTTTACAGCCACACAGAAAACAGCAGAGGTGCTAAAGTAGTA
Organism: Oreochromis niloticus; assembly: GCF_001858045.2. Taxonomy (NCBI): domain Eukaryota; kingdom Metazoa; phylum Chordata; class Actinopteri; order Cichliformes; family Cichlidae; genus Oreochromis; species Oreochromis niloticus. The sequence goes on from NC_031971.2 coordinate 2,345,719, forward strand.
AAATACACTGATTTACTTTAGTTTGACATTCAATACATTTCATAACATCAGAGAACTGCCTTGATATTCTCCACCAGTGGGGAAAAAAGAGGCAAATTATAGACATGAGATGGGGTGGTTGCCAGTCATGCCAGTGGACTTGCCAGTTATAAAAAAAAAAATAAAACAAAACTGCCACCCATGTACTTTTTTTGTTTTTGCCACTTTAAAAAAATGGTAACAATAAAGTACATAAGCATTTCTTCCACCGTATGGTACAGCTCAACCCCACTCGTGGGCCATTTATCAATATGTGTACTTGTGTGTTCTTGTGGACTTCGGAAACTTCATCAGTCGCAGCCCAAGTATAGTTCCACCTCAAAGTATGTGTCTAGAGAAATGGTTACCATACAGCAGTCCTGTAGCCCAGAGTCAAATGCCCTGGCACCTAAATGTGGTGTGAAGTTGTAGATGACCAGTTGATGTCCAGAGAATGGCATAACATTATACACAACTGTATATCAGTGATCTAGTTAATGCAGTGATGTAGTTTACTCAATGTGACAAGCACTCAAAGAAAGTCATGTCTTTGTTAACTAAAAGCCATTCATAGATGTTTGGAGGATCACATTTACAGAGAGGCGTGATGATAACAATTTAACATTAACAGATGATCTTTGTGTTTTTATGTATTTTAGGTATCCAAGAAGTCATTTGTCATACATCACATGGAAAATCCTATGACATCTCCCACAAACTCCTCCCATACTGAACCATTCTCCTTGTATAATGGAACATGTGCCTCTCGTGAAGTATACTCCCCTGATTCTTCCAGCAATGACGCTGCAGAGCTGCCAGGAAAAGAGGATAAGGATAACAGCCTTCATGTTAGTGAAGTCGTGTGACAGATGTTGGTTATTTGGTTGGTTACGTGACTGCTAACCATGTGACATTAACTTGTCTCCACCCGTGAAAATTGTGATGACAATTTAGAATAAAATGAATAAGGCCCAAATCACACAGGCTTTGAGGTTAGTCAGTGGCCATCTGGCAAGCATCGGTTGTGAGGGGGAAAACTGGGTACTCCCTGACTAATTGCAAGTGGTAACTGGAGGTTGATGGGAAAATCTTTGGTAAAGCCCCGGTCAGACAGACCTAGAGACTGGTCTGTGAGTCCCTCACCAGTTTGCAAACACCACTGTGTGATTGCTGTGTTTGCAAGCATATTGCCATAGTTGTCCGTAGTTTGGATGAAAGTAACAAATTTATCTATAAACACCCGCTGGCTACTCTCCAAGCTATAATGAATCTGTGGAAAGTGCAATACCAATTGGAAACTGAGACCATTTGCGCTTTGAGAGATGTTGGGTACAGCTCCGAGGCAACTTTCACTTTGAAGCTTGTGTCACACTTTCTGAAGGTTTACTACCACTTGCTTAGTAGTAGCGAGAGCCAGGAACCTCCCGCAATCACTTACAACCAGTATACTGGACATACTTTAAGGAATGATGTCAAAAAATCTCAAAAGATTCAGTGCATGACAGAGTTTAATAGGCATGAAAGTCTGAGGATCTTTTCAGGGTAGGTTGAACACATGTCAATACCATGAGTGGTATATATATTGCAGACAGGTTTTGGACCCAGTATGCAGGTCTCGAGAGCCAAAACCTGAACTCAAAAACTGCTTTATTGCATGTGACATTCCAGAAATACAAAATAAAGAGATCACTGGAGCCAGGAATACAGAACACTAGGAAATTATAGAAAAGCATGGTGCTAGGTAGCAAAGGAGTCACATAGCAAAGAACACACATCAGTGACGGGTCTTGACAGATGGAGACAATAGAAGAGTGGCAGGAACAAACTGGGAGACACTGGGAGAACAACTAAGCATTCATATGCTTACTTGACACAGACAAAAGGTCAACATACATGGACACATGACTGACTGAAGAGATGAGACTAACTACACTGGGACACAGGAGGGAACAAATCAGGAATGACAAGACAACTGGACCTAAACTGGACATTAAAGCACAGGAGACAAAAGCCTACTTAAGTACAGGAAGTAACAAAACATGGAATCATAAACAGACAAAAACTACAGAAGCACGGGGACCACAGTGGAAACAAGATAACTAGAATGAGGGATAGAATTCATTAGGGACTCAAAGGATACAAAATAAACTAAAACCCAGAACTGAAGGAGATGAGAAAGAAACGCTTAAAATATCAATATTGAAAAAAAAAGTTAAACTGAAAACACTGGGTCCAAACTCAGGGATCGTAACAAAAGCTCAGCTATGCAGTGTCTGGCCTCAGCAAGATCAATATTCTGGAAAAACGCCTAGAGCAAGGCAGAAAAACACAAAGCTAACAAGATACTCCCTACTTATTTAAAATATTTTGCCCTTTCTTTAGTAATGTTTTAGTCTTCTCTCTGATAGACAACAGGAAAGAGAATAACCTGAGCGTTTTCAAAGAGTGCTTCTTTTTTGTAATTATCATATTCTTTTCCAGGATGTGGGAGAAGTCGTCACCATATCCAGAGAAAGCTGGGAAAACCTGATAAGCAGAGTCCTGCTGTTGGAAACAAAATTTGAACAGAGAAATACACAGGTAGGTGTGTGCACATGTTGTGACAACTGCTTTTCTCCCTATAATTTTGTTGATACATGGCAATTGATTAGGGGTGGGTTTAAAAAATTGATTTCCTGATTCAAATCAAATTTATATCAAACAAATGTAAACTTTTAAAAATGATGCCAAATTGCAAAACTCTTAGCTGTGTCTCTAATCAAACCTCTGTAACTTTGCTCTGCTTCACTTCAGCAGCATCAGGTAATGTTCAGATGTTGATTCATGGTTTTCTTACGTTTTCGTTCTACTGCAGAATATTTTTAAGGTTATCTGCTATAAAAAGCCAAGCCAGGAAAATCTCCCTCATGTTTTTTCTGTGTTTTATCCTCAGTTACTTTGACACAAAGGTATCTGCTGTGATGCTCACACCTCTGATGAAGTCTCACAGTGTCAGCTTTGTTTTTATACATAGACAGTCAGAAATTTAATTGAATCGAATCAGGACCTTGTGAATTGGAATCGAATCAGTTTCATGCAGGCTATTTTTCCCCCGCCAAGATATAAAGGTAAAATATCAAGTGAATATAGAGCATAAAAGTCTAAGGCTAATTCCTTCATCCACTTCGTCCACTGATAGTACCATAAGTCCAGGCAGTTGTGCATGTAATGCAACTACTCCCAGGTTATTGGACTCCCACTCCCCTTGCCCAAAATCAGAGCCTTCTTAACTGCTTATCCAAATTCAGGGCTGATGTAATATATGCCAGAGTCATTATTAATTAATTAATTAACATTCAGCAGGTTAGATGTAACATCGATACATTCAGCAGGCTCGATGTAACATCGATACATTCAGCAGGCTAAAAACTCTGTTCAAACACTATACTGTCTATGCAATTAAGTACCATTCATTTAGACCTGCTGGTACCTCCACGACTTCTTTGGCTGTGAGTCACAGTGACACGTATCTAAAAAGAAACATCGACATGATATGGTAGAAATCATACAGTCATTTAGGAAAATTCATTTGAGATGTTTGTAGTTTTGCTCAGTTACTAACATGGAGTGTTCTGGGATTTTGTGAAATCATCAAATCGCTGCCTATAATTAAGTCTCAGGACACCTATTTCTACTTTATATCAATCGCAAGTAGAATAAACTTACACTCAATTATGTTTTTATATTTATACTTTCCATCAGACTGTTCAACACCATCTGGGATGCAGCTAAAAAATAAAAAATACAAAACTGTCTTATGCTAATTTAAACATTCATTTAATGGAACACCCTACACCCTATTAAAAGAGCTCCTGCTTATTACTGAGCTTTTTTTATTATTATTATTTCACGTTTTTCTATTCCTCTGATTATTCATGCATATACACAGGCTTTTTCTGTTTGCACTAGCCGTCCCATCATACTGTTTTGTTTTTTTCTTTTTTCATCCAGTGACCAGAGATCTGGTATTTACCCATGGCTACATTGTTTACATAACAGCTGTTAGAACCTATTTAACACAGCAGTAATACCTGAGAAGAGAGCTGAGATTCAATCATTCAGCTAAGAAGGAGGAGATGGGGAAGTTGCTCTGAGAGGTAGTGCTGTGCTAGAAGGAGACGGTGTGTGTGTAAACGGACTCCGGCTCCACGTTAAACTGTGCTAGCGTCATCTTCACTGCTGCTGTTGTGGTATCAGTGTTTTTATTGAAAAACTGGGTGCTGCGTTAGCTTAATGTTGACATACTTTATATTCATATGCTGCTCCTGAATGCATCTATACAAACACACATATTTGTATATATATATGTGTGTGTGTGTGTGTGTGTGTGTGTTTGAGTTTGAGATTGAGATTGTTTCATTTGAAAACAGAAAACTTTCCGAGTTGTCCGAATTGAAGTATTTATTTCTTAACCTGCTGTTTGTCTGTGTTGTTGGTTTGTTTAGGAAGACTGTAAACGGGCTACTGACGGGATACAAAGCGTTGCCAACTTGTAAGTACCTAATTGTACTTATGCAGTAGTAGCAGCCTGATTTTCAGTGTAATGGTGTTTTGCATTGCAGTGCTGTTTTGATGCAGTTATACTTCTTTAATAGTGAAATTTGCAGGCTGAAGAGCACCTCCACTCTGTTGTATACTGAATCATCCACAACACACTGTGAATAATAACACTGAAAGCTTTAATGCACTAAAGCTTTACTATACTTTAGTATACTGTATACTTATTATACAGGTACATATGCACGCATTAATCAGTTTAATCAGAAAAAAATAGTGAGGCTTAACAAACAACAGACAGAGATATCAAAGGGAATAAAAAGTTTGACAACATTGATATAATTCATGCAGAGATGTAAACCAGAGCACTCACAGTCAGCTAAATGCATCAACAGAAAGTTATCAGCACAATGATTCAGACAAAGAACTTTTTAGGGTAAAGACTTGGAATATTATCTGCTGGCTGAGTCAGTCACCTGACCTCCGTCCGACTGAACTGCATTCAACCAAAAACAGAGCGCTCTAGGAGAGCCTCACATACAAGAGTCTGCTGGTGTCACTAGTTCCAGGACTAAAATGGAAAATTATGATTTGACATGATGTTTTTGTTACTTTTGTCCTAATAAAGGTCCTGGTGCACAATGAGTTAATGAGTCAGTGACCCTCCCTCTTTAACGTTTGGCTACAGATTTGGTGTGGTTCCTAAACTCTTGTAATTTGCAGTAATACTACTTACAGCTGGTCACAGAATATCAGAGAGGGAAGAAATTTCATAAACTGACTTGTTGCAAAGGTGGCATACTGTTACGTTACCATGCTCAGAATTCACACACTTGTAGCATATTGACTGCAAATACCTGAATTTTATCTATATAGTGTAGCTGCACAAGCTGATGAATGACCTCTTTTAGTGCCAAAGAGACATGAAGTGTACTTCACAAGTGCTGGCCTTTATATGGCAGCTGTTAACCTTCTAATTAAGTTCTTAGAGCTTGAGCTCAAGTAATTAGTGATTTGGGTGTTTATCGTTTTCATTACCGAACCGTATGACTGAATTTCATAGTTTGAAGAAGTGTATCTGTACAGTTCAGTTGAGGGGGTATAAGGACCTTTTCGGTCCTTTGGCCAATAAGAAACTTCATTTATTTTAAACTTACCATAAATGTGTCATATGGTCATTGTGTGAATAATGTGTATCAAGGAAGAGCACTGTCCTGTCCTCTAACATAATCAACCCAGCAGGGGTGTCGAACTCCAGGCCTTGAGGGCCGGTGTCCTGCAGGTTTTAGATCTCACCCTGGGTCAACACACCTGAATCAAATGATTAGTTCATTACCAGGCCTCTGGAGAACTTCAAGACATGTTGAGGAGGTAATTTAGCCATTTAAATCAGCTGTGTTGGATCAAGGACACATCTAAAATCTGCAGGACACCGGCCCTGGAGGCCTGGAGTTCGACACCTGTGCAGTAGAAGTTGCATGTGGGGCGGATCTACAGGGAGGCAAGGCTTTTCAGCCTGCTGTAGAGAGAATGATATAATAAATAGTTTTAAAGTGTTTTGTGGATATTTTGTAGGCTTCATTTACATATACGTGATTTTCACGTACTTTACTAAAGATGTATATGCCACCTTGCCCCACCCCTGTAAGATTTTCTCGATCCGCCACTGAAGCTGCAGTCCTTTGAAGCAAAAGTCAGGGCATAAAAACTCCTCTCAGTCGGGCCTTAAGCGCGGGAGATTTCTTCCTGTATTGTGACGTGGTTTACGGTGTCGTAGCGACTATCGTGCGGTATCAACAAAGGCTATCGTTGTCAGAGGGATTTATACCAGTTAATTGTTACAATATGGAAGAAAACCAAGACCGTTCTAGTTTAAACAGGTAACTTTTCTCTACGCGTGACTAGAAAGGCTCAGATTTTCAGAAGCAGCTGAGTAGTAAATGAGAACGTCTGTCCGCGTGAGGTGTGCTGTTACGTAGTGTTTTAGTATATCCTCCACCCTGAGCCAATGTCCTTTATTTATCAGTCTGTCACATTGTTTTTCACATTTATTTTTAATGCTTGGAGATCGTAAAACTGTCTCGCTGGACTGTTTTTCTGTGTTAGTGACGTTTCGAGTTTTATGGTGCGTTCCTTTATCGTCGGAAGTTGGAAGTTCCCCGTTGGAGAGATTTTGTGGAATGCAAAAACAAAATGCAAAAAAAGTCGGAACATACCCCAAGTTAATGATCCAATAGTAAAAGCGTGAACTTTTAATCTGCACTGCACTGCTGTGCTGCAGAGGACAGCCAGAGCAACATCCCAGTGCCAGACACAACAGGCACTGTGTCCACTCTGTCCATACTCTGACAGCTTAGCTGATTTTTGGGGCATGAGGAAGACCTACACGGTATTAGTGACATGGGTTTTAATGTTGTGACTAATTGGTGTATATCTGAATAATATCAGTCTTGTTACAAGTGCTGATACTGAAAAATCAATTATTACCCTGTTGAAAAGAGAAAATCATTGGGTTATAATAGTTGGTAAATATGTACACAAAATCAGCAATACTTCCATCGAAGTGTTACTTTTCTGTAATTTTTGTTTAAATAATCACTAATCAGGAGTTTTGACTTTCTGTGGAAAAGTCTCCAAGTTTCTATGTGTTTTCTGCTTTTTAGTTTTACACCCACGAATGCAATCCTTGTTTCCTCATCCATGTCTACAAGCCACGTTTGATTGGCCTGAATATTGATCCTTCCTTTACATTCCTTACTAAAGCTTGTCCTCAAACCCAGATAACAGGAAGGAGACTTGCATAACAAAGTGAAGCCTGGCTGTAAGGGACACTGACTGTAAACCATTATGTTCAAGCTTTTACTAAAAGTTATGCACATTAAGCTTCTACTCAGGAAACTCCACTGTGGTGTTTATATGTGAATGATTGTTTTGGCAGCTCATCAATTAATACACACGAATGTACACATCAGATAACACAAATTGAATTGTAACATTGATGGTGAGTTAATAGAGTGACGTCTCACAAAGCTGTGAAGTCCCTTAAACCAAAATTGTTGTAAGGACAGTTTTTGATTTCTCTCACATAACTTTATAAATCTCTTGGGTTTTTTTCTCTATAGTGGCAAAACCAAGAAAAGAGAGGACTACCTTGAATGGCCAGAGTACTTCATGGCTGTGGCCTTTCTGTCAGCACAAAGAAGCAAAGACCCGAACTCCCAGGCACGTCTGTGTTTGCTTATGTGTCAGGGCTGAAACAGATACTTTACTATGACTTTATATCCAAAATTCTGGTGTACAGAACTGAAGTGTGGTTCAGGTTTAGAAGAGTCTGTTACTATGAGTTTACTGTTTTTGTTGTCATTTGCATGTTGGGATGAGAATGTTTTGTTGCTCATCTCTCCCCAGCTGTCTGAGGACACTGAGGAGCTCCCAGGCCAGGCCGAAAGGCACAATCTCTCATTGTGTTAAAATGAAATATAATGTATTAGCAGGAACATTTATAATGCAATAGGTTAATGTGAAAACTGTCAAATGTCACCTTCATTGTCAAGCTATGCACAGTCCTAGTTTAGTTTGTTTCCTCTTGCTGTCCAAAAACGGAGACAAGGTTTAGGCCTGCTCGAATATGATGTTCACTGTTGATGTAATGATTATTTAACACAGTTACTCGGACTCTGAAAGGAAGAAAAACATGGAAAAAGTGGAACTTGAACGTGCCCAAAAAATTGTATTTCCTCCCAATTTAAATATGCACATGAAAGAAATAGAAAAAGCACACGAATTTAAGGTGAACTGAATATTAGAAAGTCTGTCAGGGAGTGAATTTGGGCCATGCGTGATTGTAAAATGGGACTTGGTGGTATAATCATTTTATTTTGATGGTCATGTTTTTATAAATATAGGAATCAGTTCTTTGTGTGTGTCTCTCTCTGTATATATGTCCCTTTCTTGCTCTCTATATATCACTTCCTCTTTCCCTCTCTTTATGTCCCTCTGTCTGTGTCTTTGTCTGTGTGTGTGTGTGTGTGTGTGTGTGTGTGTCTGTGTGTGTGTGCCTGCAGGTGGGAGCATGTATAGTGAACCAGGAGAATAAGATAGTGGGCATCGGTTACAATGGTATGCCTAATGGCTGTAATGATGACCTGCTGCCATGGTCTCGCTCTGCTGATGACCAGCTTGACACTAAATACCCTTATGGTGAGAATGCACACTGTCATTTTAGCTTTCCTCTATAACAGCTTGTTTTAAAATGGTGTGTTTGGTGCAATAAAGGAACAAAGCACTCCTGCTTTCATCCACCTACTCCATAGTATTTATGTGTGGAGGAATGTCTGGAGTAAACCAAATCCTATCTACATTTGCACCATACTGCCAAAACTATTTGTTCATCTGCCCTCACACCTGAGCGACTCATTCTTTCACAAATGTTTGTCTGTGCGTGATTTTATGCATCTGTGATCATGGAAGTGGATGGAACACGTGAATTTCAAAAAAGTTTCAAACGTTTGGCCAGTTGGGGGCAGCAGAGGCTAAATAATGAAGAGCTATCAAACTTGCAGTGTGTTTTAGTGACTGAGGTTTGTTTCAATGTCGTGTCTCACAGTGTGCCACGCAGAGCTGAATGCTATTATGAATAAGAACAGTGCTGATGTGAAGGACTGCACCATGTATGTGGCTTTGTTCCCCTGTAATGAGTGTGCCAAGCTCATTATTCAGGCAGGTGAGTAATAACAGCACACACTGTAACTATTTCTACATTTATACTGATTCATGAAGGTCCAGGTAATAATATTAGGAGTCAAAGCGGCCAATGTTGGCAGAACTCACTTCATTAATAATAATAATGATAATGGATTATTATTGTCTGATTGGTTAGCCATCACCAGTTTGTCTGTCTGTATTTAGTCTCACTGAATAACAAATCAAGTAGACACCCAACAAAGTCAGAAGACTGTATTTGTCATTTGATAATTAAATGTTTATCATGGTGTGATAGTAAAGTCTTTCTGTAACTTGTCCCTTGTAAGAGTTTTATATTGATTTAAAAGTCCACACCTCCATCCCATAATGACTGATTTAAAATACGTTGTCAAGTAGAGTCAAAACTATTTAAAAAAATGTAATGTAAAACAGTTCCATTTGTGTCCAGCTATTATTCTACAAAGAAACTTGTTAAAAACAGTGTTTTTTATGGCCTCTCTTGGCTTTGATAACAGCTTGCATGTTTTCTGGCATTGTTTTTGTACTTTATGTAATATTCTTTTGTCAGTGACTTACAAAAAGTTTCTAGCTGTTCCCATTGACCTGCTTTGGATGAAACTTTTGTGTGATCCATCCGAATCCATCAAATCCCAAATGTGTGCAGAGGGATTTAAATCCACACTTTGATTCGGACAGTCCGTCAGTTCAAGTACTCAAAGTAACTTTTTCTTGGTTAGTTAAGCTCTGCATTGCTTTAAAGTTTGCTTGTGGCCTTTGTCTTGTTGGTGTATGTGCCCACATCAGTCCAGAAGGGTTTCCATGATGCAACAAGATGTTGTAGACCGTTTTGTTTGTAATGATGTCGATTTTCACTAATTCCCCATGTTGTTTCCAGAAACGTAACCCCATACTACAGTGTGTGTGTGTGTGTGTGTGTGTGTGTGTGTGTGTCACTGTTAGGGATGGGTATTGATAAGATTTTCACGATTCCGATTCCATTTTCGATTCTGTTTAACAATTCGATTCTTTTTAAAAAAGGAGAACACTAAGGTCGATTAGCTTAGAACTTTGTTTTATATCTTCTGTTTGAACAAGATAGAAATTTAGGCGTAACATGGCCTTACAAACCCAACAGTGAGATCTTAAGAGATCCACAGCCTACGGCTCTTCAATGGGGTGTCACAGGGTCCCCAGGAAAAAAATTGTAAATGTAAAATAAATATTCTTCTGCAGCAATAACAAAGTATAACATAAATTATTCTGTAGCAATTACACAAGAATATCCAGTAATGTCACTGCCTACAATTAAACACATTCACTTACCGAAAATCGGGGGCATCTGCTGTGGCAAATGGGTGCAAGCCTTTGACCACAAACTTAGTCACTGCTCGGTGACATTCGTCTATCCTGGCCTGAAAGGAGACGCTACCGGTAGACTGCAGCGAGAACTGCCAGCCAGACTCTGTCTGTCTCATCATGGTCGCCTAAATGCACAGTAATGGCAGGTTTTGTAATAAGGCAGATCGCGCTAACATAATATGCACTGTTAGTTGATTATTTACCTGCTGCATTAACGGGAGAGGACGTGCAAACGTTACCGCTGCTGCTGGGTTGAGATTCACGAGTCCGGAGCGGAATTAAAAACACGACATTCATTTAAGGTCATCGCGTGTTTTGTGAGCAAATGCTTTTGCATATTCGTAGTGTTTCCTCCCTTAAATGAAATATCTACTTTGCAAGGATTGCAAGTTGCCCTGTTGTCATCCGTTCTCGTAAAGTATAACCAAACTTTTGAGCGTTTGAGCCGCTTAGGCGCCCTGCCAGGTAAATGACGCTCCGCAACGTGGTGACGTCTTTCGGGGCGACTGGAATCGATAAGGGAATCGTTTGCAAAAATGGCAAACAATTCCAAGGAATTGAAACAGTGGGAAACGGTTCTCAACAAGAACCGGGTTTTGATACCCATCCCTAGTCTCTGTGGTTACAGTGCATCTAGCAGCAGCTTTTCTGTGGGCACAGGAACAGTAATGTTGACTGAAGAATTCAAAGTACCTAGTTGCAGTCATCTATACTCCAGTGTCTATGCTCTCAGACAAATCTGAAGTGTTCCTGTACATTTGTTGACCTCAATAATGCTCAGTAGCTGCTTCTTAGCAGGTATTCTTCCCTTTTAAGTCTTGTTCATTCAGTTGTCTGATTATGGTCATTCTGAAAATCTTCTCAGACTAGTTAAGACTTCTTAGTAGCAGTAATCTTCTTTTCTCTCCAAGTACTTAAAAGCTTGAGGTGTGTGACATCTCTTTCAGTCAGCTTTCATTTTCTGCCTCTTCCTTGGCACATTTTCTAAGTACCAGTGTTTGCAGTTCAAAGCATGCTTGACCACATTGTGAGAACAACATCTTTCCCCCCATTTGTTTCAAAGACTGTCCAGTTATTCACATTTTCATTTAGTTCTAGATGATTTAGACTGCTCCGAGAAGACATAAATTATAATAATAATGCGATTTGCTGTCTGTGTAGGTACTCGGTCACCCAGGACGTGGTCACCTTAGGAGCTTGAAAGGAAGGCGATTTGACTTCTTTAGGTTTTTTGAAGAAGTTTCAGCTCTCATCCAAGAGGCTTCTTCAGTTTTCAAACCAACAGTGTTTGAAAACACAACCCAGTGGGGGTTGTCCCTTAAGAGGTGGTCGCTGACCATCTATTAGTCATCAGCATTATCATATGAGCCAAGGTGTGAAAGAGGGGGCGACCGTGGTTCAGGGGGTTGGGAAGCCGGTTCGATCCCCAGCTCTGTCTTGGTTGTTGTGTCCTTGGGCAAGACACTTCACCTGCCACCTACTGGTGTTGGCCAGAGGGGCCGATGGCGCGATATGGCAGCCTCGCTTCTGTCAGTCTGCCCCAGGGCAGCTGTGGCTACAACTGTTGCCTCCACCAGTGTGTGAATGTGACAGTGAATGAATAGTGGAATTGTAAAGCGCTTTGAGAGTCTCCAAAAGTGCTATATAAATGCAATCCATTATTATTATTATCATTATTATTATTATTATTACCTCCAGGGGTTTCAGGTGAAACCTCGCCGCATTCTGGTGCAAAGTGTGAGTGTGGGTTGTGGCCACCACCTCTGTTTAATAATGGTCATTCACAGTGGACACAGACGACCTTTTTTATTTTCTTTTTTTTACATTTAAGAATGTGATTTACTACTATCATCAGGCTGCAGTGGTTCAGTTCTTTAGAACAGGGAAAAAAAAACAAAAATGTGTATATTTAAAAAGTATTAAACCCTCATCAGTGTCTGTTACTTAGCGTTTATGTCTTAACCTTAATTGATTTGCAATATTTCATCATCTGTAATATCAGATAAGATTAATTTATGATCCCTCCCTCACTTTTTCCAGGTCTGAAGGAAGTGGTGTATCTTTCTGACAAGTACCATGACACACCTGAAATGACTGCTTCCAGAAGGCTCCTCAGTATGGCAAAGATCAAGTACAGGTAAGTTACACGTCAGTGTAGAAGGAGAAACTGATGCTTTGTTGCCTTAAATACGACCAAACTACTCCAGACCAGAGACTGAATTCAGGTCAGTCGGTGGTTACTTTTCTGCAGTAGTCTGTCTCGGACAGTTTCAGAATGTTGTAATTCTGTTGTTATTGACATACTGCTATCTGGAAACTTAGGCTTAGGCCAACAGTCTGCTTTTCCATGCTTGCAGAATGCCACTGCTGCAAATATTATGGCCAAATAGCAAAACTAAAGCTTGTGCTTTTGCTTAAAGATTGTTGTGACAACTGTTGATGGTGCTTCACCTAAATTTCGCACAATTCCTCCTTCATTTTGGAGACAGTACAGAGAAAAATCTCTGTTGATGTTCTCATACTGTGACTGCCCAATTAGATGTGTGCTAAATCCAATAGCACGATTAAGTGGAACTGCATCCAAATCTTAAACTTCAGATTTTATGTTAGTTGCAATAAAACATTTCTTGAGTGCAGAGGCTAAAGTGGGTATATTTTTGTTCTTTTGGGGTTTTCTATTTGATTGCTCTATAAAGTTAGCAAGAACTCTGCAAATTCACAAAATTCAGGTTGCATTTGTAAATTGGATGAGTGACGAGACGTTTCTCCCACTGAAAATGCTACGTCCAGATGAACAGAATCAAACTTTTGGGATTTACTTACCTGGATGATTGAGCATGCATCAAGACATAACAGTACGCTTATTTACATAGCCCCAATTAACAACAACAGTTATCTTTTAGACGTATTGACTTAAAATAAGTCAGTATAAGCAAAGGACCACCAGATCTGAAAACTAAGTGGACAGACATGGAATAGAGCACAACTAATGAACTGTGCATGTGGAAATGTGGTGAAAGGGTTGAAATTAGTATGGAGGTCAGAAAAGGATGATTCATGTATTTGATTTAAAGGGAAAAGAAGATGTAAAGAGCCTGTTTCAGGGTGAGAAACGTGTAGTTTTCCTCAGCTGGGATGAACGGCTAAAAAATAGGATCAAGGGTGTGCAGAGCAGCCACAGCTCCACCTGCTGGGGATTCCAAGAGAGTACCAAATCAAGATTTCGCCAACCCTATAGACCAGGGGTATCAAACTAATTTTACAACGCAACCACAAACAGCTCACTTTTATCCTAAGGTGGCCGAACCAATAAAACTCCCCTTTCTGTCAGTGTAAAGAAGTTACATATTTAACTGTTTGTTTGTTTGTTTTTTACTAAAGCAAAACAGGTTGGACATTGGCCTATAATTAGCTAAGACAGCTGGGTCTAGAGATGCTTTTTGAGTAAAGGTTTAACTACAGCCAGCTTGAAGGCCTGTGGTACATAGCCGATTATTAGAGATAGGTTGATCATATTTAAGATTGAAGCATTAATTAATGGCAGGACTTCTTTGAGCAGTTTTGTAGGAATGGGGTCTAAAAGACACGTTGATGGTTTGGAGGAAGTAATTATTGAATTTAACTCAGAACTGACAGTAGCTGTAGATAATGTTACATCTGTGAGATGACTAAAAGTAATTTTACCTCTAATGATTAAAATTTTATTTGTGAAGAAGTTCATGAAGTCATTACTAGTTAGCATTAAAGGGATGGTTGGCTCAGTAGAGCTCTGACTGTTTGTCAGCCTGGCTACAGTGCTGAAGAGAAACCTGGGGTTGTTCTTATTTTCTTCAATCAGTGATGAATAGTAAGATGTTCTGGCTTTGCGGAGGGCTTTCTTATAAAGCAGCAAACTATTTCTCCAGGCTAAATGATGATCCTCTAAATTTGTGACACGCCATTTCCTCTCCAGCTTACGAGTTATCTGCTTTAGGCTACGTGTTTGAGAATTATACCACGGAGTAGGGCAGGGCGATATGGCCAAAAATATTTATCACGATATATATTTGAAAATTTGCGATAACGATATAACTGACGATATAATTGATGCGAGACAAAATACAACTCCACAACTTTACTAGCGCAAAAAAACACCATCCATTTATTTTCACTTAAACAAGCAGCTGTTTTTTTTATGTGCATTAAAGCTATATAAAAACTTAACAGTGCAAATGTAAATTCCTTGCTGAAAGTTTAACCAAAAGGCATTTCCAGTAGAAATGGGCTGACACATCCTGAGCATAACCATGTATAATATCCACTTAAGTTAAAAAGAGTTGCTTTGCAACATTAAACTGCAGTGTGCCAAATAAAAAAGTCAAATACATATTTTTCGGACCATAAGGTGCAGTCAGATAAATCAAACTTTATTCAACTCATTCTTCTTGCTTCCTCCACTTCTGTACCATTGATTCATTAATGCTGTATTCTATCACAGCTGCTCTATTCCCATGTTGTTGCAGTATATTAATGACTAACCTTCTATTGTAGATGGATTATCTCAGTTGTTCTCCTGACTAAAGTTTGGTCCGTTTACAGCATCCTGCTATGCGATTGCATTTGTCCCTAACCATCAGGAAACTTCACGTTGACTTTTATTGAGTGGAAAAGTGTTAGCGTTCATCCTCCAGCTTCACTGTTTATGTTATGCTAACATAGCTGTGTCGCTAGCGATCACGTAGCACATCATTATATACCAGCTAGCCCAACTTCAGTAACCTTACAAACGTCACTGCTGTTTAGTTTCCTGTCTTCATTTATGTTGGAAGTGATAGCAGAGCTGTACGTTTGAATTTTTTCAGACATCTCTCAGTCAGAACATGCTATATCATGTTTAGGTAACTAGCGAAACTAGCGAGCTAACTTCCGCTAGCTTCCTGCTAACTTCTAACTCCGTTAAATGTAATAAATTCTGTTTTCATGGGTGCCTGGATCTTAAACGTCATAGTTACACCTGGTAAAGCAGCAATGCTGATCATTTTATTAAAGATGAAAGAATTTAGACCGTTTTTAACTCTTAGTGATGCTGCAGTGTTTGTTTGACTTTGGGACCTGAAGAGACAGAGTTTAGGACCCAGATTCCTCCCAGATTTACGAGCACCTTAGTCCGACAAATACGGCAATAACGACGGCCAAGTTTTTTTGCATGTTCTACAAAAAAATGTGCTTTGTTGTGTATCTGACGGACAAACACCAAACCAGTTCCACATCACTGAAGTGGCACCATTTTTACAAACCAATTCTGGTTCATCTGTTTCACTCAACAATCGGCCATGTGCGTATGAAAACAAAGGCATTGCGCATGCGCTCTTGACCCATATTCTATCGCGATATTTCATTTTCCTATCGTTGCCTAACATTATACCGGTATTACCGTGAACGGTATAATATGGCCCAGCCCTACCACGGAGTCAGGTACTTCTGATTTGAGGCCTTAGTTTTCACAGGAGCTACAGTATCCAGAGTCGTACGTAGTGAGGAGGTAAAATTATTAACAAGATGATCGACCTCTGTTGGAGTAGTGTTCAGGTATCTGCTCTGCTCTGTGTTGGTACAGGGCATTGAAGATGATAACAGTGGGTGGATTATATTCTTAAACTTAGTTACAGTCAGTGTTGGGAAGGTTACTTTTAAAATGTATTCCATTACAGAATACTGAATAAAACACGAACACAGTGTACAGTTGAGTCTTAATAGCTTACTTACAGCTGGGCTCGTCAGGCACTCTTCTTGGCTGCAGTGGTTATTATTATATTTACATGCTTCCAGCTCCCGTTTTTGCTCCGTGACAGCTCGGACTTCCTTTCTCTCCCTCCCTCGCTCACAGACACATAACGGGTATGGTAGTCCATTCTCCCTGCAGCACGGACTACACTGCCTATGAAGCTACATTCTTTAGAGCTATACCTGTAGCATTCTGCCTATTAGCTTAGCACAACAACAAAAAAGCGCTCTCTCACCCAGGAAACACGCAGAGAGAGAGCGCGTCACCCTGTAACCATGGCAACCGTAACTCTGCCCTGGAACAACAGAACATAGCTGTCAAACAAACCCAAACAATCCTGACCCGCCACAATATGAAACGGGGAAGTACCGCAGTGTAATCCATTTATTTCAACAAAGTAACTGTATTCTGAATACCACCTTTTTAAACGGTAACTGTAACGGAATACAGTTACTCATATTTTGTATTCTGAATACGTAACGGCGGTACATGTATTCCGTTACTCCCCAACACTGGTTACAGCACTTTCAGAAAGACATCTACTGTGATAAAGTCTACTCTCCACTGCTGTGTAATCAATTATTGTAAATGTAAATGTTATCAGGAAATGATCAGACAGCAGAGGGTTTTCAGGAAACACTGTTAAATGTTCAGTTTCTATGCCATATGTTAAAAGAAGATCTAGAGTGTGATTAAAGTGGTGGGTGGGTTCTTTTACATTTTGACAGAAGCCAATTGAGTCTAATAACAGATTAAATGCCATGTTGAGGCTGTCATTTTTAGCATCTACATGGATGTTAAAATCACCCACAATAATTATTTTATCTGAGCTGAGCACTAAATCAGATAAAAAGTCTGAGAAATCAGAGAGAAACTCTGTGTAAGGCCCAGGTGGACGATAGATGATAACAAGTAAGACTGGTTTCTGAGTTTTACAGCTGGGGTGGACGAGGCTAAACATCAGGCTTAGTCTTGTCCACCTTCTAGGTGTTCTGTCTGCTATACGGATGATAAGATTGGAGGTGGTTGTCTGCTGAGGTAACATTAGCATCCGGGTTAGCTTGCGAAGTAGAAGGGCCTGCACTGAATGAACATGGCTTCTAAGTCTGGTGAGCAGTGACTGTGTGTAATTCTGCTGTTATGGAACCAGTTAAAATGAGCTATAGATGAGGTCTGCTATTAGACTAAAATAAAAAGGTATGGAAAAAACAAAACAGAGCACCCCCTGTGAAAGATGCACTGATCACGCCTGCATTTTAAAAATAAGAACACAGCTGGTCACAACAAAATAAGAAACACACTTTGATAAATAATCGTAAAGGTAGAAATGATCAACTTTATTATCTTGTCCAGATTTGCATGCAGCCTCTCTCTCTGTTCAGGCCTGAATTGCATCTGATTCAGCTGTGCTGCTCTGGATTTGACTCTTTATTTGCTCGGATCAGTTCTCTACAGTCTGGAATCTGCTGTTAGTGAGGGGAGGAGCTGTGTGTCTGTCTGCACCAGTGCCACGCCACAGCACTGTTTGAATCACAATTGTTTCAAACAAGTATCCTAATTTGATACTCGCTTTGTTTTTGGACAACCCTGCACTTCTAGAAAGCTCATCATACAGACAAGACTGGGAGAGGCCTGTGAAAGTCAGGGGACGTTTCAGGAATACCTGCTAGACCCAAGTTATGATGCTCAATGTGGCTTAAAAAGATCCCAAGACATGTCTGTGAGGTGAACTATGGATTTTTGTGGTTACAAACCTCCACATGAACCTTGTTATAACTTCTCAGAGTAGGAGGCCAATAAAAACCTTTAAAAGGTGCATTTTTTTCTTTTCTTTTTTTTAAAGCATTTTCTGTGTGTAAAGGTGTGTCTCTGACTAGTCTGTCTGTGCATGTGTTTGGTGTTTTGACAGGCAGTTCAAGCCCAAGAGGACTGAGATTGTCATTGATTTTAATTCCATTAACTACTCTGGAATGCTGAACTGCGCAACCAAGTGAAAATGCAAATGACTCACCTTGGGGAGCTGTTGAATGAGGCAGTGAGTCAGACGAAGAATGACGAGATTAAAAGGGACTTTGATGCCTCTTTTTATGTATGTCTTCTCGCCTCCTGCTTTGTCCAAAGGAAAACTCAAGGATAACCTGACTTTGGCATCTTTGATATTTTGATTTGCTGCTTTAACGTTTTTCTTTTAAAACTCCCTCTGGGTCGAGGAATTCATAAGGCTTATGAACAAACTGTAGTGTTTTATGTGTAAGTCTCCTGTGTTTGGTTTTCTTATGGCGAGGTGTCTGGAGAGTAAATCAGAAATCTGTTTCTGTCATCCTGCAAGCTTCCAGGCTCGTTCTCCTATATGAAGACCACTTAACCTTTGTTCATATTCACAGTTAAATCTGTTTTTTGAGACTGGGAGATGCTGTTATTACTGCTGCCACTCAGTGTTTCAGTATTTTATTTCATCCTCTCGACTGATGCCACCTCTACAATACTGGGCTTTAATATTGTTAATTCGAATTAGCTGTATGCAGCTGAGCCTCATCACTCATTATAGCCAAATGGTAGTTTTAATTAAGCAAACAAGCCATGAAAGGCTGGTTGTGTATTTTTATCACAGTTTGTGAATATGATCCTGGTGACCTCGACATCTGACCTCACAGTCAGTGTCAGAGGTCAAGTTTTAAATCTTGGTGATAAGTTAGGACGATTTTCCCTTTTATTTGGTGTAGCTGCATCTACTAGCAGGATGAGGTGTAACACTGGAAGGTGCCAATATTATTTGCAATTAAGTTCATCAAACCTGTTTACAAAAAGTAATGTCTGTAAATTTTACCCCATCTCTGACTTTTTACTAAGTGTTCTGATCTTTAATGCCTCCTCTGTAGTGAAGAATGTCTTTACTACAGCTGGAGTAAAGTGTCAGAAACAAGAGAGCACACAGTTTTTATTTTGGACCTTTGTAACAGAATGTAAATCTTTCATTCATTAAACATGCGTGAAAACGAATCATTTGTTTATTTTGTGTCCGTGTACCATTGAGGCCCCACACAGGTAAGAAAGTTCCATATTTGTAGCACACACAGCCATGTCAACTGTCACTGCAGCTGAAGTGAAAAAAACTGGGACACATTAATACTGCCCATGTTAAACATTATATTATTTATGTTATTATTCTTAATTTGTGGGTTTTGTTTCTTATCACAGTTTTTTCCCCTTTCCTGCTCTGGTGATGGTAATCATTAGCCACACAAATGAGGAGAGTCAATAATTTATATATAAATTTATATAAAAAGGTTTAATGGCTGTTTGTAACCAATAAATTTGCATATATGTATGTTTATTTACATACTATGCACTCTGTTTATGTTTGGGGATGAATAAAAGTTAAAAAAATATAGAATCTCTGTCCTGCAATCAACACCTATGCCCTGCCACTGATCAGATACCCTGCTGATAATAAGCTGGCTAAAGCAATCGAAGCCACTGACATCAAAGCTTGGAAGCTCCTTACCCTGCATGGAGGGTTTCATCTCAGCACCTTGAGATTGTAAACCAACTGGAAGAAATCAGGGTGTGGACTGGTGAGTGTCAGAAGCAAAGTCCAGGATGAAATGAGGCACATCCATCAGGAGTACATGACGAAGATGATTGCAACTGACCATGTGCTTAGTGAATACCTCAGGCAGCAGAAACCTGAGAAGCAGGAGAATCCCTGCACAGTTTGTACCAGCGTCGGATAGAAAAAAGTGGCTGATTCAAAGCTGGACTGAAAGACGGCACAGAGGCACTAATCATAGCATCACAAGAACGAGCTCTGAGCAGAAGATCCACAGAGGCTGGGGTCTACAACACCAGGCAAGACTCCAGGTGCAAGCTGTGCAAAGATACCTCTGAGACAATCCAGCACATAACAGCAAGATGCTAGCAGGCAAGGCATACATGGCAGGCCATAACCAAGTGGCCTGCATAGTATACAGGAACAGAAGAGATCCACGTACATGCTAATATTTAATCATCCAGTGAGTTAATAAACAATAATCATAGATAAAGTGTTTTGGCTCGTGATTTCTCAAGGTGGATAAACAAATGCGCTAATGAAGGCAACAGTGGTAATCTGAACTGTCCAAACTGGGCCAGTGGCTCCAGTAGAGCCCAGGAACAACATCCCTGATCTCTATCCAGAAGAGTGCAGGGGTAGGAACAGCAGAAATGCTGCAGCAGACCCTGGATCTCCCAGGCCTCTGGTAGAGGACTCATGCTCGAAGGATAAAGACTACCTGCAGATGAAGATGTGGTAAGAAAACAGATGAAGGGAGAGATGCAAGGATTCAGTTAAAATAAATGGCTTTTTTGATTTTTCCATATTTACTCTATTTCCCTTTTTTACACATATTACTCAGTTTTTCCATTGCTTTAATGAATTGCACAAATCTGTGCACACATTTAACTGGACCACGGTGGGCCTCCTGAACCAAAATTGCCAGGTTGGAGGGTTTGGGGTTTGTTTGTTTTTTAACTCTGTGAAGTCTTACCTCATGGGGTGTGGATAATCATGAATGATCAGAAGGCAGATCATTAAAATCTTGCAGCACTTGCAAGGTCCCCTTGCTCACAAAGGCATTTGTGGAGACCCATTTTAAGTTTGCCAGTGAATATCTACATGGTTTAAGAAGACCTGGCAGAAAGTGCTGAGGTCTGATCAAAACAAATTGCAGCTCTTTGATATCGACCTGACCTGCCATGTTTGGAGGGTGAGAAATGCTGCAAATGATCCGAAGAACAATCGCCACAGCTGTGCATGGTTGTGGAAACATTACCCTTTGTGGTTGTTTTTCTGCTAAGGGTACAGGATGACTTCACCGCATTGAGGAGCCGATGGACACAGCCATGTAGTGTAAAATCTCGTGTTCCCTAAGCCAGAACACTGAACATGGGTCGTGGATGGGTCTTCCAGTATTAGAATGAACCAAAACATACTGTGAAGGCAACAAAAACGTGGATAAAGAGGCACCACATGGAGTACCCTAGCCAGTCTCCAAACTTCACTCCTGTAGTGAGAATAAAAATTGTTTGTGTTTGCAGTTTTGTCTTGTTATACAATATTTGAAATTTTAAAAACCAAACAAAAACTATGTTTTCAGAAATATTTGTGGGTGTTTTCATGTTTGCTTAGTTGGTTTTTTGCACTGTTTGAACACTAAAGTGGCCCTCCAATGAGAAGACAGTGCCAGCAGTGGCCCACACCTGAGTTTGAGACCCCTGATTTAGAGATTTTCTGTCAGTGTAAGTGGGCCAAAATCTCTTCTGAAATGTGTGAAAACGTGGTGACAAAGAAATGTTTTACTGCTGCAGCAATGACGGTGCGTTATGAAGTTCTTTCACGATTGTAAGTGTAACACTTACATATTTGCAACAATGACGAGTGGTCCATGATCTCATTCAGGTAGTCGGGGATTCCTTGGTTAGAAGCTGGAGAAGAGATAGGAAGAAAATCCGGACAATGAGCAAATTTGATGGTAGTGTGAGAGAAGCCAAAATCAGACAGCAATGTGGCTGGACTTGATAATAAACAGAGGTACTAAAGGTGAAGCATGCTAGGATTTTTCAAGCTGGAGGTAATGGACCAGTGTCTTGTGAAGACTTAGGGGGTTTATCTGTTTTTTGTTTGTTTTTTTATCTTGAAATAGAAAATGGAAAGGGGGCTGCCTGGCTGGCTAGTTTCACTTTGTCAAAGCACAAGATGACTTCTTTGTGAATTTTTTTAAACAAATGAAGGTACAGTACACAGTTTTGGAGGTATTTGCTGAATGTGGAAGGCCAATTAGGGGAGAACTAGCAGAAGATGTAGCACATAATGCCATCAGGTAGGACAGCTGATCATCATAGAAGTTGTTCAAGATGGCATGGAGATGTTGCCAGACCAATATTTCAGATTGGAAAAGCTGACTGGAATGATTATAACAAGAAAAGAGGGTTTAGATGATGCAAGAAGAATTGGATGGTAGTCTATAGGATGACTTTGGTGATCAAGAAGAGGGACTGAGTGAAGGCAGAGCATAGGATTAAGTGGTGGAAGCTGAATAAGGAAGAATGTTGCACAGACGTCAGGAGGAGTTCAGACGTGCTCTGGGTGGTACAGAAGAGTTACCATATAAGAAAGTTCATCTCTAAAGCCAAGGCAAACTGCAAAGAGGGTATTTCCTGTATTCTCTGGAGAGAGGAAAGAGGCCAAGAAGTCTTTCTGGTGGAATGACGAAGTACAAGAAAGAATTTGAAAAAATTAGCAAAGAGTAAGAACTGGGAGGCTAGGTGTACGGCAAAGAGCGAGGTGGCAAGGGCAAAACTCATAGTAAGTTGCATGAAAAGACAGAAAAATCTTGCTCGAAAACAGACCGGTAATGTAACGACACTCATCTTTCACTTATTCATTAAAGTAAAACATCACTACTTCCACATGTAGTTGGTTGTAATTGAGGCGGCGTACGCACTCCCGATTCAGGGGCACAATTCTTGGCACGACAACTGTCTGCAGCTGTTTTAATTTGCTGCATGTATACTTTAAGTGCAACTTTTTATTTCATTTGAAAGAGACTTTCAACTCAGCGTGTTTTGTTGTTGTTGTTGGGGGTTTTTTCTTTACAAAGTACATAAATAAAATTTCACAAGCAAAACACAAGCCATTTTTTTAATACATAGCATAAAACAGTATATGCAGTGTTATCTTTATTTTACGTGTCAAAAAGGATTTGCAGATCCAGGCGCTTTCTCCATATTGGTACAGGCCTTCGCTTCTGGCCACAGCCCAACACACATTGCACTCGACCCCTATGGCGCCTCCTGCAGGTCGTGGGCCTACAGGAGGATGGGCCCATGTCCCTTTTTCAGGGCCCCAGCCACCAGATGCTCGCCCTCAGGCACCTTCACCAGACATAGCCCCTGGAATCCCTGGGACACAGAAACCCCCTCCACCACGATAATGTAGCGATTCACGGAATATTTAGTCTTATAAGACAATATTTTTATTGTTTTACTATGTGTCTTCCTATTATAAAGTGTCCTTGGGCGCTTATAAATAAAATTTATCATTATTATTATTATTATTATTATCGTTTTTTTAAGGATATTACAGTAAGGATAGTATATACTGTAGATGATGAGAGTCTTCTCTCCTTTCATAATTCTTTCCTAATTTTACACTGAGCAACATTATTCTGAAACTGTTCAACATTTGTAGACGGAGGTTTGACTTCTAAGACACTCTGCCTGTTTTCATACTGAGCTGTTGCCATTTAACCTAATTAAATAAAAAATATTCCTCCAATTCCTCTAATTCTTTTTAGTACCAATTATTTTTCCACCCTTTGTTGCCCTCTTCTGATCATATGTGGGAAAACATACTTTGATGGACTAAATATACACAAATATTTGTACTATGGCTTTCATGAAATATCAAAATGTCTTAGTTTGAACATTTGTTTTCTATGAATAATCATTAAGGTTTATGAGATTTGCAAAGGATTACATTCTGTTTTTTATTTACAATTTACACAATGCTTTAGCTTTTCTGAATTAGGTTGTACAACATCAACAATAACATTAATAATAGCAATAATAATAATACTTCATCATTTAAACTGCATTAAAAATAATTGTTAGTATTTATCTCACCTTATATATTTCTTTATATCTAGTCTGTTATCTGTACCATATGTGTTCTTGTAAGCAGTTGTCTGTACTTGGTTTACCTGTTTTTTGTGTTTGTTTTATCCATCAAGGGATTTAAACCGAAAGCTATCCTGTACAAATCCCATTATCTCCCTTCAGCCTGTCATGAGACAGAAACGGAGCAAAGTTCTGCATAATGATCTAACGTGAAACAGAGCTTGAATGGAGAAAAATCTTTGCTGACATAACATAAATGACTAATGCCATGAGAGAGGCTTGTTCTGCTCCCACAGTCTCACGCTCAATAGCTCCTGTTTTAAAGCTGGAGCAAAATGAGTTCAGGAGAAAAAGAGTGTTGTCTTTGAAGAAGCCTTTTTGTGTGTTTGTCTGTGTTGTGATTGAAAGTGATGACACATTAAGGTTGTTACCTGCTGACTAGTCACTAGTAAGTTTGATTGTTGACTTGGCGTTCTTCTCTTCATTGTTTTGAACAAATCTTAAAACAAACAACAACAGATAGTATAAATAAAGAGCCTACAATAATAAAGAGAAAATCCCATGGAGGCCTGGGGCACCTCCCACACTGCAAACAACAAAGGGTCTGACCAGCAATCCCCATCACGTTCATCCTCAAATCATGGACTTTAAGGTCTCCACCACCCGGTCAGTCTGGGAGTCGTCATGCTCGTCCAAACAGGCTTAATGTTCAGTCATTCACGTGGATCTTTGTGTGAGTGTCAGTATCTCTTTTTGGATGCCAACTCAGGTGATAACCTGGAACAGCACCTGCATCACACTCCTTGCAAATATCCCACGCAGCAGGATATCACATGGCATAATACACGAGAACTCGTTTAAAGCGATATTCCTGTAAACTTTATTAAAATACCAATGCGCTCAAACGGGACCTCCATTAATGATGCGACCGTGGTTCAGGGGGTTGGGCAGCTCATCTGTTGCCGGTTCGATCCCCCTGCTCTCTCTGTCCTGGTCTTTGTGTCCTACTGGTGTTGGCCAGAGGGGCTGATGGCACGATATGGCAGCCTTGCTTCTGTCAGTCTGCCCCAGGGCAGCTGTGGCTACAACTGCTTGCCTCCACCAGTGTGTGAATGTGAGAGTGAATGAATAGTGAAATTGTAAAGCACTTTGGGTGCCTAGAAAAGCGCTATATAAATGCAATCCATTATTATTAATGGTACTGGCTGCCATGGAATGGCTGGCTGATTTACCAGTTGACATTCCAGACAGCATGCACACCACTGGGAATGTACACCACAGTGCACAGAGACGCTGCAGGCTCGGTTGTACCGAGGGCCCAGACCGAGCTACCAGGTTTTCCAATACCTCTGTGTGCGGCTCAGAGCGTGCCTGCAGCGTCTCCAGCTACTGCTGCTGCGCTGCCACCTGTTCATGGTGGATGGTAGCCAGTTACCTCACCATCTATGCCAACAACTGCCCTGCCTGTGAGTCCATCATTACCTCATGTGCTGGGAAACCACTCATTCCTACCGTGAGACACAACACATGCACACTGACACTCCTTCAATGACAATTCAGACTTTATTCTTTCAGTGCACACATACACTGCCTCCGCAGCGCATGATCTGATATCCTCGTGTTGGTATTGTTCCCACATCATCATAATAAATGTTGTTCCAGGTTCAACATTGCAAGTGACCAATCACATTGTTGTGACGTCCTTGTCAGCTTGCAGTCACTCCTGCTGTCAGCCGCAGCTCTGCTCTTCATCACACATAACCTGTCCCACTGACCTACTGAGATTCTGACTCATGGAAGTCACGATTAGGTGATGGCTGGCAGCCGTGCCAACTAGACTCCCCTGGCACTGCCCCCAAACTACACCCCACCACCACAAGCCTTCAGATACCTGACAGTCCAGAAACTTCTTGGTCAACAAACTTAAAGAAGTCCAGTCACCTTCTTTTCACCTTTACTCTCCAAACAGCCTGAAATCTTACATGACAGCTGTAAGGCTTCTCTCCAGGCTTCTTGACATTCAAAGTAGAGGAGAAGCTGTTGCCAATCAGACTCATAAAAGGAAACAGCATGGTGGATTTGACAGTACTTTTCTAATTTCCCTTGATGCATGCTCAGTCATCTAGGTAAGTAAATCCCAAAAGGTTGATTCTGTTCTGTTCAAATGTTTCGTCACTCATCCAAGTGACTTCTTCAGTCTTAGCTGACTGCGGGTTTCCAACCTTATAAACAGAACATTTGCACAATGACTGAAACTAGCACCATTGAACAATGGGCTGGAAGGTCAGTTCCTTGATCATTAATATGCAAATTGTCATGACCACTGATCAACAACCACTGATCAACCACTGACTGATCATTGATCAGTGACCATTGATCAATGGCCATGAGTACCATTCACAGAGAGTTGGGGAATGGCTGCAATCACAGCATTGTAATGTCATTATGGAGGCAGATGAAACCATGGTCTCGTACGATGTCACATCTCTCTTCACTTGCATCCCAGTCACGGAAGCGTTGGAGGTAGTTTGTAAGAGATTACAGGATGACACCAACCTCAGCAACAGGAGCACTCTCAGCACCAACCAAGTGTATTTGCTTTTGGAACTGTGTCTTCATTCCACCTACTTCACATACAAGGGTCAGTTCTACAGGCAGAAACATGGGTGTGCCATGGGCTCCCCAGTTTTACCCATCGTGGCCAATTTGTACATGGAAGAAGTGGAAAAGAGAGCTTTGCTATCCTACCCTGGAACACCACCAAGCCATTGGTTCAGATATGTGGATGACACCTGGGTGAAAATCAAATCTCAGGACGTACCACAATTCACAGATCACATTAACTTGATGGACCAACACATCAAATTCACCAGGGAGGATATGAAAAGTGGCAGGTTAGCCTTCTTAGACTGTGAGAGTTCCATCAGTAATGGGGGACATCTAAAAGCTGATGTGTACCGTAAACCTATGCATACGGATCAGTATCTAAGGTTTGACTCTTATCATCCACTGGAGGATAAACTGGGTGTCATCAGGATGTTACAACACAGAGCGAACACCATCCCCACAGACACAGCAGCCAGGGAAGCACAAGAACATCACATCAAGAAGCCCCTGAGTAAATGTGGTTATCCCAGCTGGACTTTTGTCAAAGCTGGGAAGGCACCTAAAGAAAGCTCCAGCCGATCCAGGAGAGAAGGACAACCACAGCCTAAGCGAAAACCTGTAGTGATCCTGTATGTGTCAGGAGTATCGGCTCAGTGCTTCGATCCCAGTCTGCATGGGCAAGATGCTAACCCCAAGTTGCTCTCCCATGCATCCATTGAAGTAGGAATGCATATGAGTGTTACATAGAAAGAACTTATACAGAAAAAAAAAGTCCTTGTGTGAATGAGGCAAGTTGTTTATAGCACTTATATAGTGCTCAGGTGAAGTAGAAAGTGCTAAATAAAAACCAGATCTTTTACCAAGCTGACTGTAAAATTAACCTGCTTTGCATTTAAAACTTAATTTTAACTTTTTATATTTTATCAGGTGAAACTATTAACCATAAAGCTATCAAAAAAATTTTAAACTACAAAAGTCAAAGTTTTGTGAAGAAAACAGCATCTTTTATAGCTCTTTTCCACTACTACCTACTGGGATGGGCTAGTCTCAAATCATTTTTTAGTGTTTTTCATTAAAAGGTAGTACCTACCAGGTATTTTTTAGTACCTACTCAGCTTGGGGTCCAAGTTATCTGAGGTGATCCAAAAATGTAACATCAACAGACTGTATGGCACGGATTGGCTAGTCCAGTGTTTCCCAACCTTATAGAGCCACGGCACATATATCACATTAGAAACATCACACGGCACACCACCAAACAAAAATGTCACAAAAAGCATATTGTGTCTTTGTGCAGAAAAGGTGAACGGATGGTTTCTATATGGTTCCCACTGTGAAGCATGGAGCAGGAGGTGTGATGGTGTCGGGGGGCTTTGCTGGTGACACTGTTGGGGATCTATCCAAAACTGAAGGCACACTGAACCAGCATGGCTACCACAGCATCCTGCAGCGACATGCTATCCCATCTGCATTTATTTGGAACATCATTTATTTTTCAACAGGATCCCCAAACACACCTCCAGGCTGTGTAAGGGCTATCTGACCAAGAAATAAAGTGATGGAGTGCTGCACCAGATGGCCTGACCTCCACAGTCACCTGACCTAAACCCAATGGAGATAGTTTGGGATGAGATGGAGCGCAGAGTGAAGGCAAAAGGGCCAACAGGTGCTCAGCATCTCTGGGAACTCCTTCAAGACTGTTGGAAACCATTTCAGGTGACGACCTCATGAAGCTCAGAGAGAGAATGCCAAGAGTGTGCAAAGCAGTAATCAAAGCAAAGAGTGGCTATTTTGAGGGATCTAAAATATAAAACATGCTTTGAGTTATTTTATACTTTTTACTACATAATTCCATTTGTGTTCATTCATAGTTTTGATGCCTTCAGTGAGAATCTATAATGTAAATAGTGATGAAAATAAAGGAAAAACATTAAACAAAAAGGTGTGTCCATACTTTTGACTGGTAGTGTATGAATAGATATACACTTGGAGCTTGAAGCTGTGTCTCTGCTCTCTATGTTCTATAATGGGGTGCTAAATATGTGCCCTTCATGGCAGGTGTTATAGACAGTGTTGTTGTTAAGGTATGTTTGGGGGCGTTGCACCCCGGAACCTTCAGAGGTTTTTCAGGGTTCTCCCTGCCGGAATGTTATGTGTGGGACAGTGTTGGGTCTGTTCCCACAAACCCCGCTAGTTCTAGAGACTTATTCATCATGAAAGAAAACAAGACAGTCGATCGATCACTTGCGCAAGGGAGGCCTCGTCTGTGTCCACCACGAAAATGACCCCGACGATGGCCTCCTCCTGCTGCCTTTTATTGAGAGACAGTTCACACAAGAAGTAACGCCCACATAGTTCTAAGACAAGGCTTTGTATGTATATGTGTGAACTTCTATATGTAAGTAGGAGTGTGTGTGTGTGTGTGTGTGTGTGTGTGTGTGAGAGAGACCTCCTGCTGACCAAAGGGTCGTAAACGCAGGAAGCTTACATCAAAAGAAGCAGATCTTCCAGATAGGATGTATCTGCAATAAAACATTACAGACCCCCCCAACCAGAACCTCGAGAATCTGGGGGGAAGGACAGTGGAATTCCTTTCATCCTACAGTTAAACAATGTAGAAATGGATGGTAAGCATAAAAATGACAACATTTAACAATTCACTCTAACAGACAGTTTCCTGTATGTGTTGCAACTAGCTGTGGTTGTTTCAAAAAGTGGTCAGTAAACGTCCTAAAATTGGCACTTGAGTTTCCAAGCATTTTTATCCTGAGGTTATAACAGCAGGGGTGCCACCAAAGAGAAGCCGGGGGAGGCACTGGCCACCCCCCATAATTTGCTGCCCCCCCATTTGCCACTGCTGACAAGACTGTCTTATGTTGGTAATAATTTTAATAAACGTGAACAGTCTCAATGAGTAACACTGCATTACAAACAGACAACAAAATTTAAATATTTGGCACATCGGAAGGCAAAAACTTAGTCGCTTTATGTGGCTTATCATTTTTGATTGGGAATACTTTGGATTTACCACAAGGGAGACAAAATCATAACCAAAGGAGGCTATAGAGTTGTGTCTGCACCTCTAACAAACATTCCTATACTGGCTTCCCTTCATTGGCTTCCTGTTAAATCCAGAATTGAATTCAAAATCCTGCTCCTCACATACAAGGTCTTAAATAATCAGGCCCCATCTTATCTTAATGACCTTATAGTACCATATCACCCTATTAGAGCACTTCGCTCTCACACTGCAGGCTTACTTGTTGTTCCTAGAGTATTTAAAAGTAGAATGGGAGGCAGAGCCTTCAGTTTTCAGGCCCCTCTTCTGTGGAACCAGCTTCCAGTTTGGATTCAGGAGACAGACACTATCTCTACTTTTAAGATTAGGCTTCAAACTTTCCTTTTTGCGAAAGCATATAGTTAGGGCTGGACCAGGTGACCCTGAATCCTCCCTTAGTTATGCTGCAATAGGTGTAGGCTGCTGGGGGGTTCCCATGATGCATTGAGTGTTTCTTCTTCACTCACTATGTGTTAATAGACCTCTCTGCACTGAATCATACTTGTTATTAATCTCTGTCTCTCTTCCACAGCATGTCTTTATCCTGTTTTCCTTCTCTCACCCCAACCGGTCGCAGCAGATGGCCCCGCCCCCCTCTGAGCCTGGTTCTGCCGGAGGTTTCTTCCTGTTAAAAGGGAGTTTTTCCTTCCCACTGTCGCCAAAGTGCTTGCTCATAGGGGGTCATATGATTGTTGGGTTTTCCTCTGTATGTATTATTGTAGGGTCTACCTTACAATATAAAGCGCCTTGAAGCGACTGTTGTTGAGATTTGGCACTGTATAAATAAAATGGAATTGAAACTGAACCAATTTATGAAGGTCAAGAAAAACAATGCAGTGGTTTTTAATGTGAACTGACCAACATGAAATCAGAATGAGGCTGTGCAGCTTGTCTGCATATCCATTGACTTTACAAATCACCAACACAGTTTCATTCCATGTGGCTAAATAGTTTGTCCAGATTTGTCCAATAAACACACTGAGTAAGTCCAATATCTTGACCATATTGGACAAAAGTTGCAATTCCCTTGTGTAGTTATTTTTCCTAAAGTGGCAACACTCAAGGGAATCGGAGAGGGACCTCACAGCAGTACTTTGTTAGGGTTTATATTTACAAACAGCAGGCAGGTACAATGAGTGAAGTGAAAGACTATATTAGCTTTTAGAGAATACACTCTGGGTACATGAATAAACATTTCTCTGCAAAGGTTTTATTTAACAGGAATGTAGCACAATGTAAAACTGAAAACAAAAGACACATAAAGGCCTGGATGATCTCTAATTTCCTGCATCTAAATTCAAACAAAACTGAGGCATTGTACTCAGCCTTAAAAGTGGTGGTGGTGGTGGTGGGGGGGCGGGTGCTGGAAGGTGACCCACCTGGAGACTCTGTTGTCCTGCTGGGAGACTTCAATGCTCACATGGGTAACAACAGCGAGACCTGGAGGGGTGTGATTGGGAGGAACGGCCTCCCTGATCTGAATCCGAGCGGTGTTTTGTTATTGGACTTCTGTGCAAATCACAGTTTGGCCATAACGAACACCTTGTTCGAACATAAGAGTGTCCATAAGTGCACGTGGCACCAGGACGCTCTAGGCCGCAGGTCGATGATCGATTTTGTAATCGTATCACCAGACCTGCAACCATATGTTCTGGACACTCGGATAAAGAGTGGGGCTGAGCTGTCAACTGATCACCACCTGGTGGTGAGTTGGATCAGGTGGCGGGGGAGGACGCTGGACAGACCCGGTGCACCTAAATACGTAGTGAGGGTGTGCTGGGAACGTCTAGCAGAGGCCCCAGTCCGCGAGATCTTCAACGCACACCTCCGACAGAGCTTCAACAGCATTCCGAGGGAGACTGGGGACATTGAGTCCGAATGGACCATGTTCAGCGTCTCCATCGCCGAAGCTGCTGCATTGAGCTGCGGCCGCAAGGTGGTTGGTGCCTGCCGTGGTGGTAATCCCCGAACCAAATGGTGGACACCAGAGGTGAAGGGAGCCACCAGGCTGAAGAAGGAGTCCTATCAGGCTTGGTTAGCCTGTGGGACTCCGGAGGCAGCCGACAGGTATCGACAGGCCAAGCGGAATGCGGCTTGGATAGTGGCTGAAGCAAAAACTTGAGTGTGGGAGGAGTTCGGAGAGGCCATGGAAAAAGACTTTCGGACTGCCTCGAAGAGATTCCGTCAGGCGTCTCAGGAGGGGAAAGCGGTGCTCTACCTGCACTGTGTATAGTGCTGGCGGAGCGCTGCTGACGTCGCCTGAGAAAATTGTCAGGCGGTGGAAGGAATACTTCAAGGACCTCCTTAATTCCACTGACACGTCTTCTGAGGAGGAAGCAGAGTCTGGGGATGAGGGGAATGACCCGCCAATTTCTGGGGGCGAGGTCACTGAGGCAGTTAAACAACTCCTTGGTGGCAGAGCCCCTGGTGTTGATGAGGTCCGCCCCGAGTTCCTGAAGGCTCTGGACGTTGTAGGGCTGTCCTGGTTGACACGCCTCTACAATGTTGCATGGAGATCAGGGGCAGTACCCCTGGACTGGCAGACCGGGGTGGTGGTCCCCATCTTTAAGAAGGGAGACCGGAGGGTGTGTTCCAACTACAGGGGGATCACACTCCTCAGCCTCCCTGGGAAAGTCTATGCCAGGGTGCTGGAAAGGAGAGTTCGTCCGCTAGTCGAACCTCGGATACAGGAGGAACAATGTGGTTTTCGTCCTGGTCGCGGAACACTGGACCAGCTCTTTATCCTCTCAAGGATACTTGAGTGTGCATGGGAGTTTGCCCAACCAGTCTACATGTGTTTTGTGGACTTGGAGAAGGCATTCGACCGTGTCCCTCGGGGTGTCCTGTGGGAGGTGTTGCGGGAGTATGGGGTGTCTGGCCCATTGCTACGGGCCATTCGATCCCTATACAACCATTGCAAGAGTTTGGTTCGCATTGCCGGCAATAAGTCGGACTCGTTCCCGGTGGGTGATGGGTTCCGCCAGGGCTGCCCTTTGTCACCGATTCTGTTCATAATTTTTATGGACAGGATTTCTAGGCGCAGCCAAGTGGCGGAGGGCCTTCACTTCGGTGGCCTCAGAATCTCATCTCTGCTTTTTGCGGATGATGTGGTTCTGTTGGCTTCATCAGGTGAAGGCCTCCAGCTCGCACTGGAACGGTTCGCAGCCGAGTGTGAAGCAGCGGGAATGAGGATCAGCACCTCCAAATCTGAGGCCATGGTTGTCAGCCGGAAAAGGGTGGAGTGCCCACTCCGGGTCGGGGATGAGTTCCTGCCCCAAGTGGAGGAGTTCAAGTATCTCGGGGTCTTGCTCACGAGTGATGGGAGAAGGGAGCTGGAGATTGACAGACAGATTAGTGCTGCGGCTGCAGTGATGCGGACGCTGCACCGGTCTGTCGTGGTGAAGAGGGAGCTGAGTGTAAAAGCGAAGCTCTCAAATTACCGGTCGATCTACGTCCCTACCCTCACCTATGGCCACGAGCTGTAGGTAGTGACCGAAAGAACGAGATCGCGGATACAAGCGGCAGAAATGAGCTTCCTCCGAAGGGTGGCTGGCCTCTCCCTTAGAGATAGGGTGAGAAGTTCGGCCATCCGGGAGGGGCTCAGAGTAGAGCCGCTGCTCCTCCACATCGAAAGGAGCCAGTTGAGGTGGTTCGGGCATCTGACAAGGATGCCTCCTGGGCGCCTCCTGGGTGAGGTGTTCCGGGCATGTCCCACCGGGAGGAGGCCCCGGGGCAGACCCAGGACACGCTGGAGAGATTATATCTCTCGGCTGGCCTGGGAACGCCTTGGTGTTCCCCCGGATAAGCTGGAGGAGGTGGCTGGGGAGAGGGAGGTCTGGGCTTCTTGCATTGTCCATCCATCCATCCATCCATCTTCATCCGCTTTATCTGCGGGGGCAGCAGCCTAAGCAGAGAAGTGCTAGCCTTACTTGTGCTGCCACTGATTTGCACAAAATCTCTAAAATTAAAAACATCCTGTTGCAGAGTGATGCTGAATAACTAGTTCATGCATTTGTTACTTCCAGACTCAACTATTGTAAATCATTATTCTCACCGTGTTCTAAAACGTGGTGATCCAGAATGATTCAGCAAGAGTCCTGACAGGGACTAGAAAGAGAGTGTTTCTCTCATTCCAGCTTCTCTTCATTGGCTCCCTGTTAAATCCAGTATCACATTTAAAGTCCTTGTTCTCACATACAAGGTCTTGAAGAATTAGGTCCCAACTTATCAAGGCCTGCTGGGTCTATATCACCCTGATTGAGCACTTCAGTCCTGGACTGCAGGCTTACTGGTGGTTCCATAATTAACAGTAGAATGGGAAGCAGAACTTTCAGTTTTCCAGCCACTCTTCTGTGGAACCAGCTCTCAGCTGGATGTGAGAGACAATTTTCTTCTTTTAAGATTAGGTTTTTAAGTGTAGACTTAAAAGAATATATAGAAAATTTCTTTGAAGAAGATCTGTCATAACTGAACTTCCTCACTTTGTGAATAAACTCTCATATGGTGTGAAAATATAATCAAACTGTTTATCAAAAGTGTGAAAGTGTGATTTGTTTTTTTATATAACACTCAAGCCTAACATTAGCAGACATAATGTTACCTTATAATCAGCTAGTGTTGCTATCAGCTGTTTGAAGCACCAAAAACAGCAACAAGCCAACATGAATGGATCCAAAATCAATCTGTGCCAGATGAACTGTTACATGAACAGATGCAAACTGGATCCAGGCCTGATGTACATGAACTCATCTGAATGAGACCCGGGCAGATGACCTAGAAAATCACCGGATCTGATCTGTTTCAGATCCATAACTGATCATCTGGACTCCGATTCAAACCTGGTTTGTTGTCTTTTATGGAGCTTGTGGTATATCTGTGGTGTATCCAGTCCAGAGTCACTTTGCTATCTTCCAAAGATCTCTAAAAGAATCAAATACCCAGCTGACGTTGATGACCCTGATGTTCCAATTCCAAATGGCCAGATGAGCTTTATTAATTGGCTCTCATCTAGCTAATGTTAGCATAACTGCTTATAATTACTGTCACGTGGGGTAGAAAGAAGTTGAAGTTTCCCCTGGCCACCCTTACCTCAGACAGCTGAGACCCTAACCCTTCCTCACTAATATTTAAAACAATAAATAAAATAAGGCGCATTTATTTTAGAACTTTGAGAGAATGTCAGCACTAACAGTTATAGAATTAAGATTCTTAAACACATTGAGTTTTTCAGTAGTTCCACACAAACAATTAAGCCGTCCAATAAAGTCACACATTTTGTGCATACTGAATAAAAAAATTCACCTAAAAACAGAAAACTAGAAACAATTTCTGAATGGTATATAGTTATATATGTTTGTATTTCACAATAATGCAAAATAAAACATATGTAATCACAAAAATGAAGACTGAATTATATGATATGCATATTTTTCATTTTCGAGACCTGCTGCCCTGGAAGAGCGCTTTTAATACTAAGAGTTATTGAAAAAGGATTAGTCTTAAACAGGAAGTGCAGATTGTAACTGATCTCAGAGCAGTGAAAGCAGAACCAGTAATAGTTTGCACAAAGCACATGTGCAAACCACCTTTCAGCTTGCCCAGCACTGTTAACAGGTGAGGATAACCTTTGATTTTTCAAGGGCATTTTACACAATTCAGAAGCTGCTGCTGAGAGTGAAGATACGGAAAAGTCAGGAAACACATGCGCCACTTCATGGATTACCAACAACATTATAGACAGACTGTACTTGGGCAGTGCTCTGTCAGATTTGTGCACTGCAGGAGATCCATAGGGACTGCTCTGTCTCCATTCCTTTTTACCTTGTAAAGCTCAGCTCATGACCGGAGTAGATGTATTACTGATGGACGGGAAGAGGAGCACAAAGCACGAAATACAGAAATTATTTTCTGCAGTGGCAGAATAATCTGCTTCTGAACACGCAGAGGACCACTGAGATGGTGATCAACCTTAGAGGGAAAAGAAGAGCTGGGTCAGCACCCATTACAATGTTCCAGTCTTTCTGAGTTGACTTAGATGGTCTTCTTGTTTTGCATTTGCTTGAAAAACACTACCTGAATGTAGTTTTTTTGGTCCTTGTGTACAGTTTCTGTTTGAGTTCGTGCTGGGAGCAGGATGTTTCTTGGTGTTGGTGATTAGTGGATTTGATTTTCAATGACATCTTTTGTAGAAAATCCCACCCCATCCAAGGCTTATTTATTAAGTCATGTTACAATGTTTTCAGATGTTGGCAATAAAAAGCATGTAATGCGTGAAAAAGCACTTGAGTAAATCAGTTTTTTCTTATCGCTGCTAGCAGCTGACCTTGAAAGTGAAGAACAAACACAGTAAAAAAGACGTTAGTTTCAATGTATTTTATTCTTTACTGTAGAAACACTGTACATAAATTACTTTCTCTGAGACTAATATTGATGTACGTATAAGTGGAATTTATCAACCTCCGAAATAAAAAAAAGATAAACCATAAAACATTGTCAACTTGTCATAACTGTCGTTGAAAAAAAGAGATCGGTAGCATATGAGGTTAACTCTCTGTGGAAAGTTCCTGCTCTTTCCTTCCAAATGACTAAAGTTACTTTTCAACCTTATAAACACACATATGCACAATGAAAACTCTAAAGGAGTACAGAGACCCACAATCAATGAGAAACATCCACATCGATCTTTGATCTATTACCATTACTCGTTAATGTCACTGATGGCAATGAACTGTCCCTTTAAAGATAAACAAGCAAAAATAAAGGGAGAAGCAACGATTTGTTACTACTCACAGTAATCCTGTCCCCCACCCCTCCCACCCAAAGCCATGATAACATGTTTCTATTGCAAGCAATACTACTACCTGTGACTGAGAAAAGCACAAGGTCTATTTGTTATGAGGCCGAGTCACATTTTGTAAAAGTGAATAACACCTGGGCTGCCAGGGTACCAGGGACTTATAGGACCAATGTACATCCACTCAAACACAATGGTGGCCCTACAGTCACCCTGGTTCTTCACATACATCATTTGACTGTGGTCTCTCTAAATTTGTAGAACTTGTTAGAGCACAGAATGGGAAGGAGTGGCTTTAAAGTAAAAACACAAATCAAAGTTTGTCTTTGTTCAGGTCATATAATGGTCCATTCCAGTGGTGATGGTGCAGTAAAAGTAGTAATAGTGGTATAAGTAATACTATGTAAAAATGTTTTTGTTAAATTTCATATACCCTTTTTGTCTGAAGCAACAGCAAGTTTATATAAAGAAAAAAACTCAAAGAGAAAATCAGTTTATTTTTTTTCAACTTTCATACAAAGTATAATTTTTTGTGCCTGTCCTCCTTAGAGAGAGTCCACGACGGTGGTTCCACTCAGTTGCTTCAGCCATGGACACGATAGAGCCTACAGACATGGCTCCTAGAGGTCTAAGACCCAAACAGAGATATGACACCTGCAACATCTCTCAGGGATGCACAGATGGCGATTACACTGACTGACAGTTAACAGCTGTTTAAACGCTTGTAAGCTCATCTAATTGTAAAATCCTCAGTCGGCCGCTCGAACGAGTCTCTACATCCCACTGTTTGATAGCTAGATAGCACACAAATATAGCAGTCGGGTTATAGCCCCCACCTTTCACGAAAGGCAGCGGGGATGGGGGGGTCATGCGTGCAAGCTGTTCGAAGGCAGACGACCGGGTGAAAAAAAGAGAAAGCGAGATAGAGAAAAAGAACATGACCGAAAAAAAGAACCTTTATCCAGGTTTGCAGACCATCAAACTGCAGTCGTGTTTCGGGTCAGCTGCACTGAAGTGATTGTTACATCATCAGTCTAGAAATCCCATTTTAACATTTTGATCCACAAAAAAGGGATTGCGGGATCTCTTCAGTGGCTTGGTTTTCAGTCTTTGACATCCATTTTTAAAAACTTTTGTTAGTCTCTGACAGTCAGTGGGCGGGATCATTGGATTATGTTAATACCGTGTTACCTCCTCCCTATCTCACTCTGCCGTAGGAACTGGATGTTGTTAGCGCTGTCGGCTAGCTCGGGGTACTGCTCTATAGACAGTACGTAGTAACCATCATAACCCAAAACCTTCCCGCTGCTTAGTAGCTGCCTCTTTTCTCCCTCCGTCCATAGCCGTACTCCTTCTTCTCCGTCTCTCACTCGCTGTTGTTCGCGGGCCCAGGCACTCGACAGCGCCCTCTGCCTTGCTTGTTCCAGGATTCGCGCTTTCTCCTCATCCAGCGTCGTCCCGTAACGCACGTCAAGTGTCAGGGCGCCGTACTGGAGCTCCACATCAGCAAAACGCCGTGTTCTCCCGTTCATTACTGTTGTGGACTGGGATACTGTGACGTTTACTCCATTTTCTAGTGACTTCCTCCCCGAGGTGAGCCGCAGTGCGCTGAGGTCATTCTCAGGCAGGCTGGTCTTGATGAAGTAGTGCGTGTCTCTTCCCTCCACTGTGAAATGCAAGCCCTCAAGGTAAAAGGCATTATTTAGGACAGCAGCCACTTTGATGCAGTCCTCGTTGGCGATGTTTAGAGCACTGGTCACAACGCGACCTTGGATCACAGCGAGCATCACTCCCTTTCCTATCAGAGACTTGACAGTGGCAAACCACAGCCAAGGCTTGTTGTGGTCTGAATGTCGCCGACTGAGCTGAATTTCAGGCATGCGCTCAAACGACAGAAAGGCCTGAGACTGACGGGTCACTTCCTGCTGGACGCCTGAGATAGACTGTGGAGAAAAAGGAGAAAAGGTGTCTGAAAATTTGACTCAAAATTATTGTCTGCTGCGTCTAGGTGTGTGGTCTCAATCGATCAATCGATCCCAGAGTTTCTGAATTGCTGCTCCAAGTTGTACAAATTCTGTTCAATTCAATTTGATTTATGTAGCATTAAATCACAACAACTGCTGCCTCAAGGCGCTTTATATGATCAGGTAAAAACTTGACAATAATAGAGAGTAAAACCCCCTAGAGCAAACACTTGGTGATGGTGGGAAGGAAAAACTCCCTTTTAACAGGGAGAAAGCTCTGGCCGAAGCAGGCTCAGGGAGGGGTGGAGGAAGACAGGATTAAGTCCACACTTTAAGTATTACTCACTGAGTTAACTTCAGTGTCTTTATATCAGCATCTTTTTCTCATTCTCAGTGTGTGACTGTGATTGCTGATGACCCGACAACATGTGTACAGTTATCCTCTACTGATTTCCTTTGCTCTTTAAATGGGAGGATGTGTCTCACTAATTACTTTGCTATAAATTTATTCCTCATTTCTTCTCGTTCTGTTATTTTCTGTTGCTTGTCAATGCTATGTTTGCATGACTATATATAAATTAGTAACTATTAAGGTCTAGAATGTCTTGTATGTGGCCATCAGCAACAGTGACAAGAGTACCGAACAAACCACCCCAGATATGGTTGATGCAGAAGCATCATCTACACTCGGCCGTCATTTACAAATATCATTCAGTTTCATTTATTTCACTTAGGTAGGTAGTGATATGGTAAATGGACTGGTTCTTATATAGCGCTTTTCTACTCTGTCGGAGCACTCAAAGCACTTATACAACTAATTCATTCACCCAATCACACCATTATCTAACATTCATACACATTCACACATGGGGTTAGTATCTCGCCCAAGGATATTTGGCATGCAGACTGGAGCAGCCTGGGATCGAACCACTGACCTTCTGGTTAGTGGTTGATCTGCTCTGCCACCTGAGCTACAGCCACCCCAAATATGTATGACTGATAACACCCATTTGATTTATTCAGTTTAATTAACTTTCAAAATAGTTTGTTTTTCTAACACTGTTTGGTAAGATTAAGGCAATAAAACTACTTGTTTAATTTTAAGAAAAAATCATGGTTTGTATTACAAGCAAAAATTAAATTTGCACAAATGTAACCACTGTTTCGTTGACATTTATTTCACTATCACTGGGCTGCAACCAGAGAAAACGACAAAAGGCCCGCTGTGACTGATCAGGTGTGGCCAGAAGCACAACAGTGGTAAAGTTTGAATCAGCAAAGTTTGAATTCTCGATAGTTTATCTGACAACACTTAGAATACATACAGGCAGGTCATCCCACAGCTGGCTCTTTTTCATCTCCAGTGATGGCTGTATCAGGTCAAATTTCGGAATAGGGAATCCTGGGATTGCATTATGGAGATGAAAGCCAAATGTGACCAACCAGATGTTGATATCTGCAGAGAAAGAGAAGAGTGGAAATAGTGATATTTATAAAAGAAACTGAGAAACAGAAACAACAATGCAAAGCAATCATACTGTATCAGAGGGACTGGAACTATTTTTATGCCTTCTTATCAACTGAAAAACCTCTGTTGGTGTTTAAAACATATTAATTCAATTTGATTTTACTTATACAATGCCTCAAGGTAGGGGTGGGCAGTATAAACGGTGTACGGTAGAAACAATATGAATTTGGCCAACGGTAGAGATTTCTACTATACCGCTCTACCGCGATAGCACATGTTGATGATGTCATCAAACTGCGCCTGTTTTGGTCGAAAGCATGGCAGCGGCTGCAAGCAAGGAGCTTACAGGTGGGGAGGAGGAGGAGGTGCTCATAAAGAAGACCGGTGTGATGTTGGTCATATGGACCTGGTTTGGGTTTAAGCAGTCGGATGTTGAGCAGAAAAATATCAAATGCAAATTATGCCGGGCGACAGTAATGGCGAAGATGGGGAATACAAGTAATTTATTTCATCACTTTAAAATCAAAGCACATTTTGGAATATGAGGAAAGCCAATAACTGCACCTTCCGCAAACACCCAGTCAGTCAAGTGGAAAGAAAAATGGTGGCCCTACACACCAGCAGAACTTTGTGTTTTATTGATATTTTACTTTATTAAAATTTTATTAAAATAGCATTCTATACTTTTCAGTCATTTTGACACACACACACTGTTAAAGTGAATTGTTAAATGTTGTCATTTTTATGCTTACCATCTCTACATTGTTTTAACTCTGTGATGAAAGGAATTCCACTGTCCCCCTCCCCAGCCTTTCGAGGCTCTGGGTGGGGGGCTGTAGTCTTTTATTACACATCGACACATCCTTGTGAAGGTCTTTTTGATGTAAGCTTCCTGCCCAGCAGGAGGTCACACACACACACACACACACACACACACACATTCTTACATACATACAGAAGTTCACACATATACATACAATGCCTTGTCTTAGAACCATGTGGGCGTTGCCTTGCTGTGATGAACTGGCAGCGAGAGGAGGCCATCGTCGGGGTCATTCGTAATGAGCTGAGATACCGACGAGGCCTCCCTTGCAAGTAAATGATCGATCACTGTTGCCTTGTTTTTCTTTCACGGGAATAAGTCCTGGATACAGCGGGGTCTGAGTTTAGACCCAACATTTATTTGGTCCTTCGGAGCCAGAGCCTAATACATCGCATTCACCGAGGAGAGGGAGAGGACGCCACCACAGTCTGCTAGCAGCCATCGTCTGGGACGATTGATGAAAGCCCTGGTACTTTACTTTGTTACCAGGCCGGAGAGTTTGCGCCTGAACTCCCCTCGGGATGGATGGCAATTGACGGGAACCAGAGACTCTTCCCATGAACGAAAACAACACGAACAGTGAGTAGAAAAGGCCTTATGCGTCACTGAGACTGCGCGTGCAGATGCAGGTCCAGGGGAGCGCTGGTTGCACGGTTTCACGTGAACCTAAAACAATAGAGAGCGGCTACGTGACCGTGCGGTTTCTCGCAGGTACGGGAGTGCGCCAGCCGTGCGGGAAGGTCGTAGGCTACTAAAGAAACGGCTCCATAGCTGCGCGGTTTCATGCGAGCACGGGAGTGCGTTGGACTGTGCGTTTAGGACGCAGGTCCATGAAAGCTGTGTGTGTAGACGCAAGCGATAGGCCTATTTTGTGTGTGTGTGGGCCAGACGTGGTCTGCGTGAGTGTGGCTGATTGTTGTCTTGTAATGGAGACTAAACTGAGTAAGTCTGCCTTGAAAGAGGATGAAATACACTGCAAAGTATTTATTGGGCAGCACGTGGTGTGTGGATCGTTGAAGAATGAAGTGAAATTGTGCTCTAAGCAGAAGTGAGTGTGAGTGTGTCTGACGTCACGGTGTGTGTGAAAAGGTATCCAGCTGGGGCAGACATGATTCTGCAGGTCACCTGCCCAGCGGACAAAAAGAGATAAAATAGTTGTGTTGGTGAATGATAGCATGAAGAGTGTTTGGTGATTCTCAGCCTGAAACAGCTGTAATGCTATTCTCTGTTAAAAACCAGAGAGAGAGATGTGTGTTGTTTTAAGCAGTGATGAGAATAATGAAAATGTGATGAGAGGAACACAAAAACATACAGAAAATGCATTAACTATACTAACCCTACATGCATATACACATACAATGATACTCATGAAGACCAGACAGCATCTTAAGCATGAGATTCTGTTTGTCATCTCATCCAAGTCACTAGTAAGATGAAAGTGATACATAGACTAGTGGACTGAATATTATAGGAGGACAGATGACTGCATCATAGAGTAAAACAGAATGCTGATGAGGGGTCTTAAATGAGTGAGCTGAGTGAGCTGATTGTGCGTTTCTGGTGTGTGAAGAAGTTTTACCATGGCACACATTTGGTTACATGAGAAGAAACTTATTATGTGATGAGACAACAGGGTTATGCTGTATGTTGTGTGTGGCTGATTGGATGAATGTTTGAGATTAAACTGGCTGTTGATTTGTCTTTTGTTACTAAGTTGAGCCTGCCAAATGGGTTGTTATGATTTATCCCCCTGGCAGGAAGAACACGTGCCATGACTTAACAAGGCCTTTCTTTCCTTTGCTTTCCTTTATTTTCTTTCTTTTCTTTTTATTTTGTTACTTTCATGGTGCACCGAAGGTTTCGTTTGATAATTTTTTTTTAATCATCTAAGCAGATCTGAACATTAATAGGAAGAACTACGCAACACCTTGTTGCAAACGGTTGCAAAGTGAGCTTCTCCAAAATTAAAATGGGCTCAGGGGAAAGTCACTTATTGGAACAATTAGGAAACAAGTTCCTGTCCAAAAGGATTCAACGAGTCTAAATTCTTTTTTTTTTGAAGTGTCGTCGGTTTTGCTGAGCGTGGAAACGAAATGCGACGATAATTTCCACTATCAGCAAAAGAAAGAATCGCTGAGTGAATGAGTAAGAATTTTAAATAAATGGGGAACTGACTGACTGGTAAAAGCTGACAAGACTGACTGACTTAACACTGTTGTGTGAAGTTAACCCCCACCTGACAAAGGTGTGGATGTATCTCTGTGTGTGTCTCTTGTTGCAGGAGCAGAAGGAGACCACGGGAGGAAACTTGGGTCACATGACTATGTGAACTCTGCAAATTTAATGTTTTTAGTTTAAATTTTTCTGTGTCTGTGAATTTACCATGGGTGTGTTATTCACTACCTTGTGTTGCTCACAGACATCACTGTGAGAAAGAGTGTATACAAATGTGCAGCGCTAACATCTACATTTCTTTTCTACAACAGATGGTTGATCATGTGATTTGATCATGTGATTTACAGCAGGACACAACTTAATGATGTTTTTCTATCACAGGATTACTGAAATTTCGTGTGAAGAAAACTGTGGTTACAGGCTATATGTTGGTGATGAAATTACACTGTGTTGTTGAGGAAATGTTGGAGAAAATGTGAATGTTACAGGGGAGAAAGTGAATACAGTTTGAGACATACTGTGTTTGAAACCAGTGTTGCTTCTTTTACAGCAGAGTGTTAACTTTATGACCTTTTACAGCACCTCTGGAATCTGGATGGCCGACGCCTGACCACCAGGATGATCCGTGTGTTTGGCTAATGTTTGTTTTTCTTTATGAGTGTTTGTAAAGGATTCAGCACAGACAGACAAGTCACAATTGAACAGATGTGCAGTGGTTACAGAATAGTTACATGGGGCTCATTATCTGACCACTGATGGGCTTATGATGAGTGACAAACTTATGGAAAGTCACTGATTACAATGTGGAATGATGTTGAGATGTTAAATGATTTGGAACAAATTATGGGAAAAAGTAGGAGTTTAATGAGTTTAGAATGAACCTGCAATGATACTTGTCTCTGTGATGCTGAATACTTTATTACACTTATGAGTTGCAGTTGGTGGCAAATGTGAAGATGTTTTAACTTAAAGACTTTGTGGAGCTGGGAGTTAAACAATCTAAACATTTAACTGCTGACTGATGTTTTTACACAGGGTTACAGGTTGGAGTGAAGCTGCTCCAAGGGACAAACCCTGGAGATTGTTTTAGGGAGACTGTGCAACATTCTTGTACATGTCTCATTGGGGAGTTGACACATGGCGGAAGCCATGTGGCGAGAGGAGTGTCATTTTTTTAATTTGTAGATGTCGTGAGGTGCCATGACGAGAAGGAGTGGCTGAGAGGATCGTCCACAAGATGGAAGCTGAGGCCAGGAGAGAGTCTTCAGGAGGATCAGAGATCAGCTTCAGCACAGAGAGCTGTGCTACTGAGCTTCCAAAGGATCATCATGAGGAGACTCTGCACAGCAAAATCTTAAATAAAATGAAAGAGTTTCGACGTTGACGTTGAGGAAGACAACTAAGGTGTACGACGTGCTCTGCCTTAAATCTTCAGCAGCGTTGGAACATGAGAACCTGAGGGAGCGTGCCAGGCTCCATGAGTGACAGCGAAGAGGAGGTCCAGCGATGGACTTGTGGTTCTGTGAACAGCACAAATGCCAGGTGACTGTGAAATAACTAACAGCACTTTTTCCACAAGTGAAGCCAGTAACTTACTATCCTAACAGATTAGCTCTAGTTGCTTGTGCTTTACCTCCATGCGTGAGATCAGTATG
The DNA here is from genome assembly GCF_001858045.2 of Oreochromis niloticus. Lineage (NCBI taxonomy): Eukaryota > Metazoa > Chordata > Actinopteri > Cichliformes > Cichlidae > Oreochromis > Oreochromis niloticus. Next base: position 2,390,299 of record NC_031971.2, read on the forward strand.
TGCAGCAGCTTAAGCTGTACAATGTTTCAGGAAATAGTTCATTTCACCTTTTTGACACTGTTAGTTCCACACGAGGTCGATGTTTTACTACTGCAGACTAAAATTACATTTCTGTCACCTACAAGACGCTTGTCTTTAATGTTACTGTTACTCTCATAACCATACATAACCATAAGTGGTGCACAATTCTGAATCCATCAACCCTTTTTGCCAATGAAAGAAGAGGGCACTTCTCATGAGTGTAGAGACCACGTGGAAACGTAGTGTAAGCCGAGGGATGACTTAACAGATGTGCCACTCGTTGAGGGAAAGGTTTGGTTTGTTGATGGGTTGAGTTTTACAACAGCCGAGGGACAGACTGAAACAGGTTTTACTGTAGTAGATAGTGAGAAAGTTATCTGTGCAGGACGACTAGCATGTTTCATATCTGCTTAAGCAGCAGAGATAGTAGCTTTAACGGAAGCGTGTAAAGCTGCAGAGAGACAATATACACTGATAGCCAATATACATTTGCTACATTACATTTCTTTGTAGTGCAGTGGGTGAGACGAGGTGTGACAGCCTCTACAGGGAAACCTGTAGAATACGCCAAACTGTTGCAAAATCTGCTGGAGGCAGAGTTATTACCCAGTAGAATTGCCATTTGTAAATGTGCAGCACATCCCTCCCACATGTGAGGGAAAGATCCAGTTGCATTAGAGAATGCTTTTGCAGATAAGATCGCAAGAGAGGCAGCTTTAGGAGCACATGGTGTTAACATTTTAGCAGTGCAACACCAGCAGACGTTGGCTATTATGCGAGATGCACTGGCAGACATGCAGGCCCACTCACTTCCTGCAGTAGCAGGAAAACAGTTGTGACTTACGGAAGGAGCGAGCTTGCAGGATGGTGTTATTGTCTGTGCGATGAACCAATACTGCCTAAGAATTTGTATAAGACTGCTGCTATTTTGAGCCATGGGCCATGCCATGTCGCAACAGGAGGGAGAAGATGATGGCAGCAGTAGTTTATACTCTAGGATTAAATACGTTTTAAAAAAATTTTTTGCAGGTAGAGAGAACTAATGGAACAGTAAAGTTAAGACTCAGGAAGTCAATGGAAGAGACAGGCAGGACATGGTTAAACTGTATAGAATTAGTTAAGATGTATATGAATGTACATGAGGATTACTCCAATAGAGAATGGTCTGACTCTTTGAGATTATATATGTTAGAGCATTTAGAGTTCTAGTCTTCTGTAGTGATGATAGGAGAGCAGAAGAGAGAGCATATTAGCAGATTAGATGCTTACAATGTTTAAAAGTAAAGAAGTCTTGAGAACAAATGATCTGCCAGATGATTCTGTTTCTCCGCAGGAGCAGAGTCTGAAGTCTGGAGATTGGATGTTGATAAGGCCATGGAGAGGAAGTGCTGGTCCAGTCCACGGTGGGAAGGTCCCTATCAGGTGCTGCTGACAACGACCACAGCAGTGAAGATCGCTGAAAGGAACACTTGGATACATCAAGCGCACTGCAAGAAGGTGACACACATCCAGGCCAGCTCGGGGTAAGTGGCAGGAAGACCGGGTACAAAGGGGGGGGAAGCCTCCAGGGCCCCTCGTCTCAATCCAGCGAAGAAACCAACTGAGCCACAGGTACTCATCAGAATGGCTGGGAATGTGCTGTGCGCCTTCTTGTGCCTGTGGACCCAGAGTGGGATGACAGGAGCGCACTGGGACAGAGCAAACCACACCCAATGTCCGCATGGGGTTTCAACAACTACTGGTGGCAGTTTGTGAACACAACCGCTCACATAAAGAACGAGACCAATGGTTATGCTTGTGATGCCACTGGCTACACATTCTTCTGGACTGTGGCCATATAGCATCACTGAGAGCGAGACAGTTGTTTGGTTGCCTTAGCAACACATCCAGGAGTAAACGTACTTGGAACACTGCCAACTTTTCAACTCCTCTGAACCTGAGTGGAAGGTTGGTTCACCAGTAGCTGGGAAGATGAACTGCTCTGGTACGACAGACCTGCTAGTCTGACTCCAAGTATCTGACTCGCTGCAGGACATTGAACAACTAAACGAACTGGAAATAGGCCAGTTACCTATGTGTATGAAGGCAATGGATTAGTCCAAGTTGGAGATTTATCATGAAATCTGAGCAACGTCGCCTATTCTTTGTGTCCTCTGCAAGAAGGATGTAAACAGAGAAGCCTTTTGTCTACATTTACATCATGAACACTTCTCTAAGCTGGTTGAGGCTTTGAGCCAAGAAGATCAAAACAGCTTGATCCAATTTCCTTTACAAAGCTTTTCCTGTGGTGACAACAGGACAGGAGAAGAGTTGTAAATGCAGATAATTCACCAGTTGACTCTAACCCCCACAGGATGCCTATAGTGAAAAGATCTGGGGGGATTGATAGGAGTCATAAAGAAGGGTGTTGACCAGGCTACAGCTTTGAAGTTAGCTGAGAGCCACATGGACAAACGATAAAGTCAACTGATGCGTGTGAATGTCTATGTCTGTATACAGTTGGATTGTAGTGACATATGATTTTTGAGAATGTTGATTATTCTTGTTTGACTGTTACATTCAGTTGTTTACTTGCAGAAATGCATGATGAATCGCACGACAGGAGTAGATGCACCACAAGGCTGGAGAGCTTGGTTAATGTCTGGTCCTTGGTGGCATCTTCTTTTGAAAATATTAATTCCTGTTTTTGGACTGTTGACATTGATTTGCTTATGTATAGGATGCATTTTCCCTTGTATAAGATCAATGCTAACTAAAATGATTTCTAATACATTTGTTAATTATGTACTTTTACAACAATATGAACTGATTGAAATGAATGGCATGACAGAAGCCTGTGTATAAATGACGCCTGCGCTGAAAATGTTAAGCAAGAGATGTATGGCTGAGAATGGTAAATGGTAAATGGCCTGTATTTATATAGCGCCTTACAGAATATACTACATAGGAATAATTTGGAGCATAAAAATAACATAACAGGAGGGAAATGTGAAAAGTGAATTGTTAAATGTTGTCATTTTTATGCTTACCATCTCTACATTGTTTTAACTCTGTGATGAAAGGAACTGTCCCCCTCCCCAGCCTTTCGAGGCTCTGGGTGGGGGGCTGTAGTCTTTTATTACAGACACATCCTTGTGAAGGTCTTTTTGATGTAAGCTTCCTGCCCAGCAGGAGGTCACACACACACACACACACACACACACACACACACACACACATTCTTACATACATACAGAAGTTCACACATATACATACAATGCCTTGTCTTAGAACCATGTGGGCGTTGCCTTGCTGTGATGAACTGGCACCGAGAGGAGGCCATCGTCGGGGTCATTCGTAATGAGCTGAGATACCGACGAGGCCTCCCTTGCAAGTAAATGATCGATCGCTGTTGCCTTGTTTTTCTTTCACGGGAATAAGTCCTGGATACAGCGGGGTCTGAGTTTAGACCCAACACACACACACACAAATATATCTATCTATATACAGAAGAATATATCGCAATATATACTGTTACTGCACATGCTTCAAATTACACCGCAATATGTATTTTAGGCCATATCGCCCAGCCCTACCTCAAGGCACTTAATATCATAAGAAGACCCCTACAATAACCCAGACGAAACCCAACAATCAGGTGACCCTATGAGCGATCACTTTGGTGACAGTGGGAAGGAAAAACTCCCTTTGCACAGGAAGAAACCTCTGACACACTCATAGTGGGGCAGCCATCTGCCCAGACCGACGGGGGTGACGGGAGGGAGGCTAGACAAAAGACATGCTGTGATTAATGCAGAGAGGAGTATGAACACATGGTGAAATAGGGTGAATTAAGAAAAAAACACTCAGTGCATCATGGGAAGCCCCCCGCTGTCTAGTCTATTGCAGCATAACTAAGCGAGGATTCAGGGTCACCTGGTCCAGCTGGTTTCACAGAGGAAGGGCCTGAAACTATTCTACTTTTAAATATCTCAGGAACCTCTGTTTCTATGTCTTAACTTGATTTTGTATTGCTAGTACATCATTTAACTTTCTTCATTTAACTGAAAAGTTAAATAATGCTAAATAAACTTGACTTATTTATTTATCTGATGAAACAGAACATGAAAATGATTTCTCGAGTAGTGTAGCATACACTAGCATAATGTCAGGAATTATTCCACGAGTTATGTGACCTTAAAGCAATAGATAATACACACATGGATTGAAAACGTCAAAAAAAAGAAGTGGCTCTGCTTAAACAAGTCTAAATCGCTCTGTTACCTGTGACATATTCTTTGACCTGGTGGATCTTGCTGATGGGGTTGTTACCTTGGAACATGTACAGGTTAAAGGGCTGAGGGTCTTTACCAACACGTGTCCATGTGCTGATGTCAGGAGTGGTCCACCTTAAAACACAGACATGCTCTGCTTACACTTGACACCATTACAGTCACCTGTTATACTTGTGCTGGACAAGTGTCAGACTGCCTACCTTCCCGCAGGAATGTCATAATCTCTGTCTCCAAAATGAAGCAACCGCGTCAAAGGATCATACAGACCTCCATGGAAACCAATTACCAACACAAAGTCTGGGTTGGAGTCAAAGTAAACTTCACCATACGCTGTGTATTGCACCTGCACACACACACAAAGATCTATTAATTGCATCAGATATGAAGAAACACGGCAGTTCTAATAAATAAAGTCACATGCTGAAGCCTTTTGTTCCAGTATGACAAACATGCGTACCTGTTTAAGCAGGAGCCCATTGTTACTGAAGACAGCCAGTGGAGTCCCAGTGTTATCACATGCAATATAAAACTCTTCTCCGCTGCTGATCTCCATGGCAAAAACATGGCCCTGTGCACAAATAACCACAACTGAATTTAACAATAATAAACCTGCTTATCATGCTGTGATATGCAGTTCTGTAAATTAACAACTAATCTAAATAATCCACACCTATGGGGTGCACACACACCGTGTTTTCACATCTTTGTGGAGACATCTAATTGAGATCATGCCGCTAACCCCAACCATGAAAAATGAATGCCTAAACCTAACTATGACCGAATTGTTACCCTGACACTAAAACCACATTTTGAGTCGGAAAACTGGGATTTTGTCCCCTTAATGGCTGTTGGTCCCCACAAAGATATGTAAACACGGTCAGCTGCATTGTTATAGATGCCTCAACTAGTGAACCATTAGCTTTAGCAGAATAACTAAATACATTACAGGGAGAAACTCCTCTCTCTGTCTTGTCACTTTTTTCCATATGCTCACTGGAGAGAAACCTGCTGTAACCAGACTGTCATAAATCAAAAGTACAGCACTAAGTGTCTTGCCTGCTTCTAGCACGAGACACAGAAGAGAGTTTGATTTTTTTTAACTGGCCTTCTAACTTTAGCAAAAGCACCGCCGTGAGCCAAATGACTCTTTCAGTGTGTACCTGCAGATCATAGTAAAAGGATGTGATCTCAGAGCTGGAGTGGTTGTAGACGTGGGTTATCCTGGTGGGATAGTTCAGGTCCGCATAGAAGAACTGCAAGTGCTGGCCCAGGCTGTTTCTAGATGCCACTCGCCGACCCAAGCCGTCATAACGGTACTGGATGGTCCAGCTGGCTGCTTTGCTGTAGACACGAACTAGTAGGCCTGTTGTAAAAAAAATACTGATGTTGTTGTCTTTTATAAGGGAAAAGGAAAAAGTGCACATGTTCAGTGCATGTATGACTATCTTTAGGGTTAGAGATAAAGAGCAGGTTTTCCTTTTTAGAAGTGAACTTTGACTGCTCAGGATGTGATCAGGCGGTCTATGGCACAATTTGTAAACTTCTGTCTTGATTATTACATTTTTCTACACGTTTGATTTGGGTAATCATTTAAATTGTTCTAGCACAGTCAACTTCATGAGGATGAACACTACTGTGCCACTTTCTGCTGTGTCTGTTGGTCGCATAAACTGTGCAAACCTTTGGAGTTGTATTCAAATATCTCAGCTCCTCTCTGTCTGAGGAAACCGTCTTCATCCAGCCTATACTGAACATCTCCCAGTCGAGTGATTCTGTCCCTCAGATCGTAGCGCAGAGGGGTTAAACGCCCGCTGTTCCCAGGGTTCAGCAGATGCAGATTCCCGTTCAGATCGTAATTATATCTGAAAGGACAGAAAGTATAATCGTTAATTATTATTTGGCATCAGTGTTATTGTTCTTTTTTTAATGCTGTGATCCTACCTCCACATCATCTTCTCATTGAGGGAGACGGTCTGCAGCTGTCCATCGACATCATATTCATAACCATATTTGGTTGTGTTAGCAAATGGCCCAATCTTGATTTCACGCTTTGTCACTCGGCCCATGTTGTCATACTGAATGGTGATCCAGTACATCAGTGACCTGAAAATCTCATACTGGATCTCCTTAATGCGGCCGTGCTGGTCAAAGTGTTTTGTGTAGGTCATTACCGCTGTGGAGATAATCTGGGAATGATGTGCAGACAGAAGATCTACTGTTACACTTCAGCAAGGACCCAAAGCCCTGCTGATCAGACTTCAGCAGACACACTACAAAAACTGCACATGACTGAGATTGCACAGGACATCTGAACAGCCCTGCCCTGCTTCAGGTGGGGTTTTGTTTCATTGCTTTGAAGACACAAACACAACCTCCAGCTGTGGGTGGAGAAAATGTCATTTGACTGGGATCTTGGTACTGATGAGGGAAGAATACCTGCTGCATCTGGCACACATAAATCATACCTCAGTGACTAACACTGTGTCCAGAAGCATAATAGTGGTTAAAGTTAAATGTAACTGAGGGTGTTGGGACGAGTGAAACAAATGCCATGACACAAACTGCTCAGGATCTGAAAGGATATTAGTTTGCTCTTTAAATACTATTTATTAGCTCGTCTGCTGCCAGTTTAACTTCAAGGCTTCCAGAAACATCCACAAATAGCTGCAATACTGAGAGGTCACAATAAACAAGCTGATATGGAGAATTAAGATATCTGAAATATATTACAAGACCTTATCACCGGACCACAGCGAGACCTGAAATGTCCAGCTACCTCAGCCTAATCAAACCTATAAACCTGTGCTATGAACTCTCAACTACGAAATGAAGCTCCACAAAAACTCACTGTTTCAAAATGTTTTAGTGATCTCTGCTGCCATAAGATACTGCTTCAGGCCTCCCCAAAATGTTTAATTTATTGCCCATTTACCAAATCAATCACTGATTAATGCACTTATCCCGCTTGTTTTCTTCCTCTTGGGGACATCCAAAGTTTTGTCCCATCAGCGTAAGTATTTTAGGTGTCAGTGCCCCTGAAAGGATCTAACTGATGTGTTATGCTGCAGGGGTGATAACATTATTTGGGTCTCCCTTTATAAGGAGTGGTCTCTTCCAGGAATCATCAGATGGTTTGATGTGAATGAAAATGATGTTACTTGTATGATATGGCCTTGCCAGTCACTAGATTTAGGAATGGTGCTCTCCACCACCATCAAAAGACCGAAAAAGGGAATATCTTTTGGAAGAACAGAGTTTAAAAGATTACTAAAATGTCTGTTTTTACCCGTACCCGTCCATATTACTAGAATCTGATCAAATCCGATCTGTAAGGTGCTTATTTTAGTTAAAACAGTATCGAAGATCCGTTATTACCTGATTGATATCGTAATAAATGACTCCAAACTTCCCAAACTGTTCCACTTTCCCAGATATATCGTCAAACTGATAGAGATCGATGGGCAGCGGTGTCTCGTTGATTACAGCCTGCATGCTGGTGACCCTGAAACTGTTGTCATAGGTGTAGTCAAAGCGCGCGTTCACCATCCCGTCCTCGCTGAAGCGGAATATTTGCCGGTCAACCAGCGGGCCAATTTGGCGGTACCGGATGGAGCAGATGAAGCCTTCGCTCTGCAGGTTGACAGTCTTAAGCACGCCAGCAGTCTCGTCATATGTGAAGCTGACCCTGGTCGAGTCGTAAAGGATTTCTGCCAGCTTGTTCTGACGAGACAAATATAAAAAAGTGTTTACAGTAACGACACAAGCAGGATGTCAGATGCTGCTGATGCTCCTTAAGCCTATCACACTTCATCACCAGCCTACGTTTCTTTATGGTTCCAGTATGGTTAACTTTCAATGACCAAAAGCAACTGTGAAATTTGAAGCTGGAAAGAAATTGCAACAACACTGCTGCATGCTGTATGTACAGGACAACTGTACCTTAAACATATACAGACATTTCATTCCTCCACGGTAACCTTTGACCTTTGTTGAAGAATTAACTGCATAAAAACAAATAAACTACCTGTCTGCGGTATTTGTACAGTATACGCCGGCCAGTGCCTAGATGAGCCACCCTCAGGAGCTAAGAAAGAGATGGAAAGCAGTGAATGATTAGCTTTGCTGTTTTTGAGTAAAGTTGATCACACTCCATGTGTCCATTACTTGTTAAAAACAAAACACACCTGTCCATCTTCAGAATAATCCACAGTAACAGACGCGTTACTTTCTGGTGGGGTGTAGATGTTCCTGTAATATCCTATGGATCGGATGGTCTGCATGGTGTGTCGAGCCACGCTGGGCATAGTGACTGCTGACAGGCGGTCCACTGAGTCATAGTCAAAGATGTACTGGTGCTGGCTGTGCAGCAGCAGCACCATGGACTGTTTAAGACAGAGTAGGAGGACAATTAGAAGCAGAACACTGACTGGTAGTGTGGCAGCCTGTAGTGAGAGGCCACAGAGGTTTATGATTGGATGTCTGAATTACAGTTTCTTATACAGAAAATAAAAGTGGTGCTAATGTTGTAAATGAAATGAAACTGTGAAAGAGATTAGATTCACATCAGTCCACACTGCAGATACATGAAGATTCATTCAAGCACAACTGGCACTGCATTGTTTAATCAGATGTTATCAAATAAATATCCTGATATTTTTGTACCATCTGTTGGAGCTGCGCCTACTGAGGTCATGCAAAGCTCCCCTGCATGTGTGTTAGTCAGTTTGACATGAATAACAAAGTGGCTTTTCACAGTGCTCAGGGAACACTGACACCACATATGCTGCTCAGATACACCTGATTTGGTCATGTGTGTATTTTATCGGATACATTTCTATCCACACGGTCATGTGGATATGTATGGACGAGCAGAAGAGACACACACATCAAAATAAAGAATGTTGCGCTTCAGTAATGAAATGTGCAATAAAATATGTTTTAATAAATTCATTTACAATTCCGTTTTCTAATTCTTTTATTTATTTAGACATTAGTAATTTATTATTTAATGATGTAACATGTATCAATGCAAGGTGATGTTGCAATGTAGCAATCAGAATTATTGTCTGAAGGCCCAAACAATTCCCAACAGATTTATTTTCCCAAGTGGATCATTATGGCTTTGCTATACTGGTCCACTTGATTGTCACAGTTTATTTGATCTTTATTATTTTTTGGTACTTTTAAGTTATTACAATCAGAACAGATGGACGGGAAAGAGAAAGACGAAGAAAAGAAGAGAAGTTAGGAAGCTGAGTTAACAGAAGGAGAGAGAAAAAAAGTGGAGAAGAGGAATGGAGAGAAAAGACACTGAAAACCTGTTTGATCACCTGCTGAAAAAAAACAAACAAAAAGAAAAAAACATAGGGAAACCACGGCAACAACCAAGAAAAGCCTCAGTAACAGTAAATAATAAATACTGAATATCTGATATCAAGATGGCTGCGCGAGCAGTCGCAGCGGCCCGGCACTCTCCTCAACTTAGCGGTTTTCTTTTTATTTTGTGTATTTTTGTTTCACTTTTACTCCGATATGCAGGAGCACATATGCAGTACAGTAAAACTGAACTGCTTGCGGTTCTAAACCACAAAAACCTGCACACCTTTGCTGACAATGACTGGGACTCAATTCCCCCTGAGATCTGGAGGGTCGCCGACTCTAATTTCACCATACCACCGCTGAAGTGGCGTAGGCGACAGAGGCACAGGAAACAGAAGAGAGGGAAGAGAGCGGGGCTGAAGGCTAGCCTAGGCTACGTGCTAACCCACACGGACCAGCTATTCCGAGTCTCTTCCTCACCAACTCACGGTCACTAAATAACAAGATGGATGAGCTACGACTGCAGATCACCTCACGCTGTCTGGATTACTGTGTTATGATCATCACAGAGACTTGGCTGGACTCTTTTACCCCAGATACTGCGATTGAGCTAGCGGGCCACACTACGTTCAGAGCGGACAGGAACAAAGAGTCCGGTAAGAAACACGGAGGAGGTCTGCTAGTGTTTGTAAACAATAACTGGTGCACCAACAACACAGTTAAAGTCGTCCACTGCTGCCCAGACATAGAATACATGATGGTTCAGTGTAGACCCTTCTACCTGCCGAGAGAGCTCACAGCGATCACAATAATAGCAGTTTATGTGCCGCTGCAAGCTAATGCTAAGTCAGCCATGGAGCTACTCCAGCGCTCCATTAATAAACAGCTAACAACGCACCCGGACTGCGCTGTGATCGTGGCAGGAGATTTTAACCACGCAAACCTGAAATCTGTCCTGCCTGGATTCTTTAAAAACGTGAGCTTTCCGACAAGGGAAAACAACACACTAGACCAGGTCTACACCAACATCCCAGATGCTTACAAGGCCACCCTGCCTCATCTCGGACTCTCTGATCATCTCTCTCTGTCCCTGATCCCTGCTTATAAACCTCTAATTCAAAGACAAAAACCATCTGAAAAAACAGTAAGAGTGTGGACCACTGAAGCCACCACGGCCCTACAAGACTGTTTTGATAACACGAATTGGAGTGTATTTGCAGAAGGATCAGACTTGGAGGGCCACACATCTGCCGTACTCTCATACATCAGCTTCTGTACTGAGAGCATAACAACAACAAAGCCCTACTAAGAGCACATGACAACGCCTTCAAACCAGGAGACCAACAAGTCTACAAAGAGGCACGCCAATCTCTGGTTAAAGGCATAAAAGAAGCCAAGCGCAAATACAAACAGCGCATCGAGGAACACTTTAACACAAAGAACTCCAGAAACATGTGGCAGGGGATCAAGACACTCACTGGCTACAAAGACAGTTGCACACAAACCAACTCCCCAGACATCACCTTACCTGACACCCTAAACCATTTCTTCGCCCACTTTGACCAAGAAAACAGGGACACCATCACCCATCCTGCCATTACAGAGAGGGACGACGCTCCCATCCAGCTGGAGCAGCACCAGGTCAGAGCCACACTGCGCAGAGTCAACGCGAGGGAAGCAGCTGGTCCTGACGGTGTAGCCGGTAGAGTGCTTAAAGCATGTGCAGACCAACTAGCAGAGGTTTTCACCACCATCTTCAACCTCTCACTGCTACAGTCTGTAGTACCATCCTGCCTTAAGTCAGCCACCATCGTTCCAGTGCCCAAGAAGAACACAGTACTGAGCTCTAGGAACCAATATGACAGGAAAGCTAATGAGCCATGAGAACCATGAGAAAGAGTTGTTGAAGCTAGATTAAAGAGATGATCAGCAAGCAGCAAAGAAGCAACACTATATGAAAGGTTTTTATTGAGGGTGTTGATGGAGAAGTAAGAAGTAGATCAGAATGAGGTGTACTATGACAGCATGCCAAAAAACAAACTATGATGTTTGTCAAGTGTGGCAGAGAGCTTTGTGTTCTGCTCCACCCTGGAGGACATGTATGAGGAATGTGAGACAGTGGTGAGGTGTGCAGTAGGGGAGATAGATGGTTTTAAAGGGGATAGGATTACATCAGCTCTGAGCCTCGTCTTGTTTGGTGATGGACAGGTGGACAAATGAGGTCTCCGTGGACTATGACCTTCACAGATGACATTTTAATTCTGTAGTAAGAGTAGGGAGCAGGTGGAGGTATGCTCTGGAGAAAAGAAAAATGAAAATCAGTAGAATGATATCGAGGGAGATGATTTGCTGTGGGGACCTGTCAAAAGATTTTATTATGTTTATGCTTAAAAGTACATTTTATTTTCTAGATGTGTTTGCTCATTTAGTATTCAGCTCAAATAGAGAAGTTACGCTATCCGTTATGTTACTAACTGTGCAAGCTCAACAGGAAACCTGCACGCAGCACAGTTCTATTTGATCTCTTCCTGTACGTCTCTGAGAAGGACATGCTACACAAATATGCTTGTGTATAAATAAAGCCTGACAACTGTTCCAGGGTGTGAGTCTCCGTTGAGTTCTCACCCGTGTGCATGTTAACTTGCAAACCTGTCTGAGTGTCATTTATTCCGACCTGAGTTGCACTGCAGGAAAACTCCTGACATTTCTTGGTCTTTCGAGCCGGATGGGACATAACACTTTTGTGTGACCCCACGGGAAAACCTCATCGAGTCCTGACGTCGTGAGAAGCCCGCGCTGAAGTCTGTCGACAGCTCTGTTGACAGCCAGCGTTCTTAAAAGTCGTCCACGACGGTGGGGGTCGATGAGGGGGACCTGACAACCCGGCAATTAATCAGCAAACAGGTGAATATTGACACTCTGAAACACGTTGCGAAAAATCGTATAGGCTCGCCCGAGAGGGGCTGGTAGCATTTTAAAATAAAATAGAGCTCGTCTGAAAGGACTGGTAGCTCCCCTGTAGTGGGTAAAGTTAGCACGTGTATAAAGGTATTTATTGTTTTATTTTTGTTGGTGGAATAAGTTGATTTTACAGCACAATAAGGAGGCTGAACTATTCCACTAATTTGTTTACTGTAGGCCACCCAAGTACTGGTGAAAAGAGAAAAAGGTCGTGTTTCATCATGTAAAGCTGACACCGCTTTCAAGAATAGCTTGAAAGTAGAGGCTGTGTCAACTACCTCTCTCGATTCTCGTGCCAGAGAAGGTGCCGCAGTTGTGTAGTTGTAAAGGATTAAAATGGGTAACGAAGCTTCAAAACTCACTGCTGACGAGCAGTGGTTAGAGAAAAAATGTCCAGGCGCCGGACAAATTAGTGCATGTAGATGGAGAAATCCAAAAGAAAACTATATGTCCTACGTGGGAGGGAAAATGTAGCCCCTCCGCATTGACTAAATTAAAAGAAACCCTCAGAAATAAATACTGAAAAGGATGCTAAATAGAAAACAAAGCGTACAGAGGAGTTGTAATATTTTAAAGCATGGAAAGAGGAATGAAGTGGAATAAACAAAAGGTTAAATTAAATTAGAGCTTATCTAATGTATTCAAACTAATAATAGGAAGGATAACAACCTGTAAACTGGTATTAACAATGAAACATAGTTGGCATGACGACTGTGTCTAGAATGAATTGAATGCATGAAACCAGATAATTCACACGAAAATATATCAAATAAAAAAGAGAGATGCATAAGGTATATTAAGGCTGTGTCATTGTTCAGCCAAGGAAAGAGTGTGAAAAAGCAAATGTCTCCAGCTTGGGAAGGTGTGAAGCTGCAGATTCACACAGGCCCACGATGGATACATAATAAAATATAAAATAATACACTATTGTATATTAGTAGTAAAGTAGTGTATTGTAATATACTATTGCTGTTATAAAAAAGGAAAAAGTGTGAGCGTGACATAAAGGTGTTGGTTTTAGATCAAGATTTAGTAGAATTAAAGAGGGTTTATAGACTATGAATACAAAGAAAAACAAAAGAGTTCGATTAGTCTGCAGAAACAGGAAATATGTGTGCCTGAGAGAAACAGACGAGTTAAACTCTAAGAAGATGAAGCGAATGAATGTTTTAAGAAAAGTAATGAAAATGATATTAATTGTATGCTTTAGTGTGTCAATACAGGTGGATTTCTCTCAACCTGGAACCTTGAGTACAGCGACAAAAGCATAGATTAATTGGGAAAATAAGCCACTTTTTGGCTAAAATTTTATAGCTTGACCTCCCACTTTGTCCTCGACCCTGAGAAGAAGGCACTGAACATGATATTTTGCCGGGCTGGAACCTAACTTAAAAGAAGAATACTGAAAGATCAACAGAGAAGAGACAGACTGTGTTTGTTGGAGCTTTGAAGGCCACACAAGGACACTGTGAAAAGAGGGACGAGGACTGATGGGAGGTGAAGCAGGACAAGTTCGAGTGCGAGAAGACAGGGTATAATTGGGTTGAAATTGAAGGCTGAACTCATGATTGTTTAGAGATGTCCGCCATGTCATAAACAAAAGAAGGTAAAAATAATGACAGAAATAACTGACAACTATATTAATGAATAGACAACACATACACAAATTGTTATATGTGACATTATTTTTGGAAAGAGTCAGAAGTGAGATAGTTTGAATTTAGAACTCAGTGATAAGATGCATGAATTAAACCTTATTGTAACAAACACTTGCAATGAAGAAAGCAGCTTACACTCAATTAATATGAACGCAAAGCCTTGATGCCATAGGCAATTTGTTTTTGTTTTTGTTTGTTTGTTTTGTAAGTTTGGAAAACAAATTTGTGATCATACTTGTGGATCACAGTGACACATAATGATTAGGCATATGATTTGTTGATGCCTAGTTTTAGAGCTGTGAGCTATGAACTGTAAGCAATGCAAAGTTTTTCCCAACTTAGAAGTTTGACACATGCAAGACAACTTTCCTATGTAGGCATTTTGCTTTCACAGTCACACATCAGAATTGAGAAGTGTGGACAGTTAAACCCCAGCACACTTCTCCCTACTTCGCAAGATGGTGACGCACACTGCTGTATAAAGAAGCTAGATGAGGAAACAAAACCACGCGCTGACCTTCACAGCACCCCACAGGCTGGTTTCGTTAATATCTTTGTAGACGGTTCAGCGTCCAAAAATAGCCTTGGGCGGAACTGTGTAGGTTATGCGGTAACCACAGTAGACACAATTTTAGAGGCAAAAGCACTAACTTCCTCACACTCTGCACAGAGCGCAGAACTTACAGCTGTTATACGTGCCTGTCAACTGCATGAAGGACAAGACATAAACATATACACTGACAGCCAGTATGTCTTTGCAGCTGTACATCATTTTGCAAAAATTTGGCGGAATAGAGGAATGGTTACTTCTACTGGCAACCCAGTGCAACATGGAAATCTTTTAAAGGCACTGTTGGAAGTGATAATATTGCCAAAACAGTTAGCATTATGTAAATGTGCTGCACACCAGAAAGACAACTCAGAGGTCACTAAAGGCAATAACTTCGCAGATCAAGCCGCAAAAGCAGCAGCACAACAAACTATAGACACATTAATGTCTGACTCCTCAATGCACATACCACTTGATGTGCTTAAAAACGAACAAAAAGCCGCACCAACTGCAGAACAAAAGACATGGTTAAAATGTGGAGCACAGCTAGAAAATGATTTGATGACTTGTAATGGCAAACCAATACTACCAAAATCCCTACACAAAACAGCAGCATTAGTGACACACGGTTCTACTCATGTGTCGACAGGAGGAATGGTAGATATACTCTCTAAACATTTCTATACCCACAATTTCGAAACTTCAGCAAAAGTATTTGTCAGAACATGCATGATTTGCCAAAAACATAATGCACAGGGAAACCTCAGACCGAGAAGAGGTAACTTTCCCACACCACCTCATCCTTTTCATACAATCCACGTGGATTTTATTGAGCTAAATGAATGCCAAGGCTCAAAATACGCTCTAGTGATCATAGACGTATTCTCAAAATGGCCAGAAATCTATCCAGTAAAAAAAGCAGACGCCATCTCAGTAGCAAAATGTTTATGCAATCACTTCATTCCAACATATGGCATCCCCACTCTGATAAGATCAGACAATGGGACACATTTTGTTAATGAAGTAATCAGTAAGGTCTCTGAAGCACTAGGATTTAGCATCAAACACCACTGTACTTACCACCCTCAAAGTGCCGGACTAGTGGAAAGAACTAACGGCACAATAAAACAGAGACTGAGAAAATGCATGGAAGAAACAGGGAGACCATGGCCTGAGTGTATAGGCCTGGTAAAAATGTGGAGGAGACTGACACAAAGTTCTCAGAAACTCACACCTTTTGAAATCATTCACGGTAGACCATTTCCACTACCAATCACAAGTGAGCCTATAGATAAGTCAATAAGAGAAACTACACTAGCCAAATGGATGACTAAATTACTTGAAAATAAAGAGATTGTTCTAAACAACCAACTGCCGAGTGATATCTCCCCAGTGTCTTGCAGGTTGAAACCAGGTGATTGGATCCTGATCAAAGTACTCCAAAGGAAAAATTGGAGTTCACCAAGGTGGGAAGGTCCTTATCAAGTGCTACTCACCACACCAACTGCCTGCAAAATAGCAGAAAGACCGTCCTGGATCCATCAAAGCCACTGCAAAAAAGTGAGTGACAACCTAGACGTTTAGACGCCGACACCCCTAACTCCTGGTGATCTATTGGTGAAGGGAGGGCTGATCGGGTACACCCCGCCCTCTACTTCTTGCCGGTAGTCTATTCATCAGAGGTCACAGGTGTGTCTGGTCATCATGAAGTCGCTCGTCCTCCTAGTGGCTAATGTTGCACTCCTGGTGAGTTTATTAACACTCACCCGAAAGAAAGAAGATGAACAACACCACCTGCAGACAAGATGGACACATGACAACTCACATCTTCGTGACATGACACAAGACCACATTCACCCATGGATGAACAACGCATGGTACCGATATATACATGACAGCACACCCAGGAAAGACTGCTACGTTTGCTCCTATATGCCCCCAACGACACAATACGCCACCTTGTACGCGAAGGCTATCGACATAATTCAGGCAAAGTGTGCCGCAAGTTACGCCAGCCTTGGGTATCAATTCCAGGGAATTGTGATCAACCATGAGGAACCTCTCCAGATAGGACTACGAAATGGCACATGTGACGAATGGTTCTGGGTTGACCTGAAAATGAAGCACAGGAGTAAGGCTAGATCATTCCCAGTCTTTCTCGAAAATAATGGGAATTTGAGCCACAGCCTATGCTACCGCCAAGAGAATGGATCCACGCCAATGGAAAACACCACCAACTGCAAAGCAGTACAGACACACGCTCCTGGAGGGCCCGTGAAGAGCAGCAACATCTCGAATGGCACCTATTGGGCGCAAGGAATGGCCTGGCTCTGTGTCCAACGAGCTTATTTTATCCTTCCTAGGAATTGGACAGGTCAGTGTGCTCCCATTTTCATATCTGACCACACTTTCAAGATAACCATGGACGCCACGTCAACAATAAGGAAAAGACGAAGCACCCCAGACCTCAAGCAGCATGATTCCATGTGAGGTTCTGATGTCCCGGAGGAATTTAAACTTTGGACTGAAAGACAAAAGGTTGCTCATGCACTCTTCCCATGGGTGGGGGTAGGAAAACACGCTTTAAGAATAGAGACTCTAAACTACCGTTTTGGACTTTTTCTGAATGCTTCATGTAAAATCAACGACGAACAGAATCAAGAAATTGACGCTCTGCGCGTTGCAGTAATGCAACACAGGGTAGCATTGGACATGATTCTCGCCGAGAAAGGAGGACTATGTGTCCTCTTTAACAACACATGCTGCACATACATTCCAGATAATGTACACTCATCCAACATGACTGATGCTCTGAAAACACTCAGACAACTTCGGGATGTACAACAACAAGACTATGTCACAAACACAGAAGACTGGCTTACGTGGCTTTTAAGCGGCTCTTGGAAGTCCCTGCTGATTAAAGGACTTGTTTTTGTTGGTGTTCTACTACTGTTATTATGTCTTTTCACTTCGTGTGTCATACCTTGTTTGAAGAACATGGTATCAAAAATGGTAACTGCTTCAATTCATGCTTACATCACCCTATCACAAAATGAAGAAGATGATAATGAGATAGACACTTGGATATAACATACTCACAAAACCCACTATTTTATGGTGTCTTGGCTAAAAATGTTTACAAGTGGCCATAGAACTGATACAATGTTAGTGAGTTGCTATGTACATATATGGAAGAAAAGATCAAACAACAGGAGGGAATGTCAAAAGATTTTATTATGTTTATGCTTAAAAGTACATTTTATTTTCTAGATGTGTTTGCTCATTTAGTATTCAGCTCAAATAGAGAAGTTACGCTATCCGTT
Organism: Oreochromis niloticus; assembly: GCF_001858045.2. Taxonomy (NCBI): domain Eukaryota; kingdom Metazoa; phylum Chordata; class Actinopteri; order Cichliformes; family Cichlidae; genus Oreochromis; species Oreochromis niloticus. Next base: position 2,408,405 of record NC_031971.2, read on the forward strand.
ATGTTACTAACTGTGCAAGCTCAACAGGAAGCCTGCACGCAGCACAGTTCTATTTTATCTCTTCCTGTACGTCTCTGAGAAGGACATGCTACACAAATATGCTTGTGTATAAATAAAGCCTGACAACTGTTCCAGGGTGTGAGTCTCCGTTGAGCTCTCACCCGTGTGCACGTTAACTTGCAAACCTGTCTGAGTGTCATTTATTCCGACCTGAGTTGCACTGCAGGAAAATTCCTGACAGGACCCCTAAAGAGAGCAGCCAAATTAAGAAGAATTTTCACTTGTAAAAATGTTCCTTCAGTTTTTAAATAAATTTAATTGGACCACTTTTCTCCTATATTTGAGCACTCAAAGCACTTTACACAACTTGCCTCATTCACACCAGCACTTTTTGCTACGTATTTTCTATCTAAGTGCTGAACTTAATTGAATCTGCCACACACACACATTTAGCGGAGAGCAACTTGGAGTTAGTATCTTGCCCAAGGATATTTGGCATGTAAACTAGACCAAACCACCAACCTTCAGATTAGCAGAGGCTGCTAAGAGGGGCTGCTTCAAAACTACAGGCTAAAATGTACTCTGCAGTCCACATGGCATGGACAACCTGACCCACTGCATCATAGATTACATCACTTTCCATGTAGAGAGCAATGTACCCTCTATGAAAGTAGGGGTCTTTTCAAACATTAAACCATGGGTGACCCCTGAGATAAATGCCCTGCTGAGTTAGAAGAAGAGGGCTGTTGGATGAGGGGACAAAGAAGGTCTGACGAGAGTCCAAATAGAACTTAAATGGTGAATAATGCAGGGCAGGGACAGCTACAGGAAGAAATTGGAGCAGCAGCTGGAGCAGAGAGGTGTGAAGACAGCTGAAGAATATTTCAGGATATGGAAAGAGTGGGGGGAGTGCTCAGGACAACAGCAGTAAGGAGTGTGGAGGTGAACTGAATCTGTTTTTCAACAGGTTTGATTCAGTCCCTACTCCCTCCCCCTCTTCACACCACCTGAGGCTGCTTCATACATCCCTCTCACCCCCATCCTGACCACTCCATTCCAGGAGAAGGAGTTGACCGTCACCTGACTGCATGGACAACTGACTACCTCACCAAGCCCACAGTACATGGGGCTTCAAGGACTGTGGGTCTGAGTTGGTGGTATGCTGCACGGGGAACCGTCAAGGGGTGGTGCTTTCTGCCTTCCTCTTTAGCTAAAGAGGAAATGACTTCAAGAGGGCTGGGCTCTGTCCTAGACAGACTCCATAGAGGAGGAGGTAAGCCAATCTGATGTTCATTAAGGACAACACCTCTCACCTCCTCCATGAGACTTTGGAGGGCCTGAGCAGCATCTTCAGCAGCGGACTACTACAACAAGGCTGTGGCAGGTTCTTTGTCATGATAGCAGCTAGACTGTGCAATAAACACATGCAATACTTACAAAAATATACATGTGTATACTACCATTGTACTACTTCCAACTATTTGTAAATAGTAGGAAGTAGTTAGTTTGTTATTTGTACACTATTTTTTTTATCAAAGTTTTTAATTTCTTTCCTAATAAATCTCTAATTCACTTCTTCTTAACCGTTGTGCTGCTGTAACACGTGAATTTCCTCTGTGTGGGGCAAGTCTACGTCTATATATACCATGCTTCACTGTAGGGATGACAATAAGCAGTGCCTGGTGTCCTCTAGACATGACACTTGGCATTCAGGTCAAAGAGTTCAATCTCTTCAGATCAGAGAATTTTGTTTCTCATGATGTGAGAGAGCTCAGTCAGAGTGAGCATCGGGTCTTTGGCCACCTCCTTGACAACCATGATTGGTCAGATTGGTTGGACGACCAGCTTTAGGAAAAGTTCTGGTGATTCCATACTTTCCCCATTTGTGGTTAGTGCAGGTGACAGTTTACTGGGCCCTTCGATGCAGCAAAAGTTTTTCTGTGCCCTTCCCCAGATCTCTGCTTCGATACAATCCTGTCCTGGAGCGCTACAGACAGTTCCTCAGACTTGGTTTATGCTCTCACATACACTCTCAGTGGAGACTTCTACTGTAATGTCCTGAGGCATTTGAGAAAGAACTTTCAGTACAAGTGACCTGAACTGAATGTGTGTGCAAATGTAAACTGCAAGCAATCAGCTCTTGTTTCCTCTTAAAGGCACAATATGGGTTGTTTTTGTTTCAACACTGCTGTTTTTCATTCTCATTCTTTAGTAGCCCATCATTTCCTCACATCTGCATTTTCTGTCTGACACATCTCCACCTTTAAGGGCACGCTGTTTAATCCTCGGTTCATTTTTTGTGTTCCTTCCTTTCTTCAGTCATTCTCTTACATGAATTTATTTAGAGTGAAATACGTCTCTGTGATTCGCTCTTTTACAGATGTAGAGTTGCAAGGCAAGTTCATTGGTGTTTCACATTATTAACCATTCCACATCCCTGCATACCATGACTCCACTTTAAATCTGTGTTCACGTCTACTATGTTCTATTAACGCCAAATTATCACTCAGGCTATGAATTCACCTTCTGGAACTTGAGCTCAGATATTTGTGCCTATCACTGCTCTTGAAGCCAATATATATTCCTCTGAGAATTGATGTTATTACCTTTAACTGTTTAATGCATGTTCTCTCTTTGCTCCACACATGACCAGGACTTTTTATAACTCTGGAAAGACAGTCCTGCCTTTTGTGTTTGAAGATATGGGTTTTCTGTTTGTAACGAGGGTCTCTGTCGCTGCTAATTTTTCTCACTAACTTTACACAAGAAAAAAAGCTTTAATTATTGGTGCATCCTTTGCTTGGCCAGAATTTTCAAGTAATGTTTTTTTTCATGTCTGTTTGTTTTATCCTTGCAGAGTCACAAAGCGTCTCAGTGACAGTACCAATCAAGCATTCCAGCACCTTCAGTTATTGAGTAATTAAAATTGACAAACATATATATGTCAATATTGTGCAAGAACAACTGTTTATGTACAGCCGAGGACCAAATGTTTGGCCCCCTAATAAAAAGTCTTTATTTTTGTCACTATTTTTTTAAGTCCTCTGTTATAAAAGTGCTTTTTAAACAGAGCAAGAGATTTTCAACATTTCATTTTTAAACATATTAATTTTCCTCTGCACATAATTATAGAATTATTTCAGAAAAAAAGAAAGCCAAAATGACCAGGGTCGATATTATTAGCCCCCTGAAATAACAACATTTCTACTGAGTCATAATACGAACCACTGCTGTGAGTTGATGCTGTGAGTTGATGTGTGTTAACTTTGTAATGTTCAAAGCTTGTAAAATTAAATGAAAATCGAGACTTATCTTCAAATTTACAAACAGAATAAAAACTTCAGCAAGTTCAAAAAATATAGAAGAAGCCTGGCAGTAGGAAGTGAAAGAGTTCAAAGACTCTGAAAAGAAAACTTGTGAGAGGTGTCTTTAAAGACTAATGACTTCGCCAAGTCAGGAATTATATTCTCAATGAAGATGATCAGCAGAACCCTGCACAGGAATGGACTGGAAGGACGCAGACCAAGAAAAACTCCACTTCATGTCAGACTGAAGTATGCTAAGGACAACCTGGAGAAACATTATGAATACTGGAAACATGTCTTTTGGTCAGATGAGATCAAACGAGAGCTCTTTGGTCACAGAGATGTTGCTTATGTTTGGAGAAAGAAAGACGACCACAGTGAAACACGGTGGTGGGAGTATTATGCTGTGGGGATGCTTCAGTGTGTCTGGAAGTTGGAATCTCATCATGGAGGAAAGAATCATAAAGAAAGATATGTGAAGATTTTGAAAGAAAACTTTAAGCAGTCAAAACTGGGTCTTCCACCACGACAATGACCCAAAACATACACTGCGCCTGGTAGGCAACTACCTGCAGAAGACCAAAGTGAACATTATTGACTGGCGACCACAAAACCCTGACTTGAATCCCAAGCAAAGAACAGGTTGAGCTTATTAAGGAGACATGGTTATCCAGCAGAAAAGGATACACATTGTTAGCTTATAATTTTGACTCTGGTAGTCTTTGAGAAATAACTTTGTGTCTGCATGCAAAGTGAAATAATGTAAGTATCCAAAAAGTTTGACATTTGAGAAAGTTGTGTTAAAAATTCCTTGTTCTGTTCAACCGCACTCGTGAAATACACAATTGTGTCTTTCACCCAAACGTTATGGAAGGGACCGTAGCCATGATCGCTCATCTGCTTATACTGTATAGCGGCTAAATCCATATCAGAGCCACAGAAAAATCTCCTGGAGCTCTGAATACAAATAATTTTTTAAGTGACTCACTCTCACTGAAGCTCCACAGTGATCTATGCGTGTGTGGTTTTCCTGTACCTTGTCCAGATACGTGTAACTCCACATCTTTCCATCAGCGAAGACTCTGGAAATGATTCGTCCCTGACTGTCGTATTCCCATCTCTCTGTGGTCGGACCCCTCTGGAGACCTGTCACTTGACCCGAACTGGACATACAGACACAAAGTCAGATTACCAACATTTCAAACATTGCCTTTACGATTTTTGAGAACTTGAGCCTAACGAAAATCTTGTGATAAGCTTTTAAGTAGTTGCATTTTGGTTCCTGTTTCTTTGATCTGTTTCTTATTTCTTTCTGTTTACTTTTTCAATTTCAAATCAATTGTTTCTATTTTATTTATATAGCACCAAATCACAACAACAGTTGCCTCAAGGCACTTTATACTGTAAGTTAAAGACTTGGCAATAATAGAGAGAAAACCTAACAATCAAACAACCCTCTTTGAGCAACCGCTTGGTGAGAGTGGGAAGGAAAAACTCCTTTTTAACAGGAAGAAACCTCTGACAGAACCAGCCTCAGGGAGGGGCGGGCATCTGTTGTGACCAGTTGGGGGTAATGGGATGATCCTTCTGTATCCTTTCCCTGTCAAAACATCATCTTAGGCTGTTCATTTAGTATATTTTTCTTGAATTAAACACAACCTAAAACCTAAAGTCCATCCTAGAGTGTGTAATTTCCATTGTGAGGATGTTCCAATGCCACTTATCAGGGTTTTCACTCTTTCTGAATACTCAAATCACTTTAAGTTGTTCCCACACTAGGTGATCCATATTAGGACAGCCTGGTCTCTCACTATGCATTTAGTGCGATCGCTAACTGTGCCCAATCATAGAGCTCCAAGACTTGTTCAGTGAGAGCAGCCTCTTTGAAAAACACTGTATTAAGCAATTAAATCTATAACCGTGTAAGAAGAAGCGACCGCTTTCAAAAGTTATTCCATCTAACTCACAGAAATGGTTAAAATAATGAGCACAGTTGTGCACAGCAAAAGTAGTTTTACACTGTGTGTGTGTAAGAGACAGCAAGGGAGAGACAACTGAGATGCTGAGACAAAATGAAACCAGGATTGTCAACACCAATGTAAATGCAGGCTAGCCATCAGTGGAAAAGGGCCAGAGCTCAAGCACGAAATAGCCAATAAAAGTACTTTCCACCATCTTCACACATCGTTTTACTTTTTTAAGGCACACTTAGGCATCAGCATATGAGAGAATACATGCAGCCACTGTGAGAACATGCAAACAACAGGAATCTGCAAAGGTCTGAAACCAGAATCTTTGTGTACTACAGTGTTTTGCACCATCCCCGAGGAGAATGAAACAGAGACAAAAGGAATTACCTGGAGTATGTTAGGTTAACTGACAGCAGCTTGCTGCTAGGAACCCAGAGTGTTGGATGGCCTTGGGTATCATAGATGATCTTCAGCAGGAACTTCCTGTGGTCATCATAGATTTTTTCAGTTCGCAGTGTACGATCATAATCCACAGACAGCAAATTCCTCCCATTCACCTGAAGAGGCGGAGACACATTTATAAAACATGCATTAAGATATGCAAAATATCAAAAATTACACAAAATGCACAAAACTGACACAGTAAATATGAAGCCAGTGTGCTAAATTCTTCATAAATGTAAAGAATTTTGGAAAGTGTACATTTCCTAAAACGTTTCCAGACTAATCACTGTGTACATAGTATTCACTAACCCATCCAAATAATGGAATTCAGATGTCCCAATCCCCTTCATGCCCACAGATGTATAAAATCAAGCACATAGGCATGTACACTTCTTCTACCAACATTTGTCAAAGAATGGGGAACTCTAAAGGAGGTCAGTGAATTGTACTGTGATAGGATAACACCAGTGTAACAAGTTCAGGCATAAAATTTGCAAGTGGAAGAATTTGACTGGCCTGCACAGAGTCCTGACCTCAACCCGAAAGAAGTCTTTTGGGGTTAATTAGAGCAGAGACTAAACCAAGTCTTCTTGTCTAAGATCAGTGTCTGATACCACACATGGGCTTCTGTAATAATGGTCAAAAATTCCCAGATGAATTGCAGTTGTTTTAGCTGCAAAGGGTGGTTGACATCACGTGGATTAAGTAGGGGATGTAACTTCATACGTGTGTCAACCCAGACAATAATAGTGCAATATAGTGTATATGCTTTGTTCTTAGGGAGTACCACACATATTGTAAATATAAAACATCTCAGAAATAAGAGACAGGCTGGACTGTCTCTTATTTCTGAGATGCTTCTGTTTACAGACACTGACACTCTAAGAATGTTTCATGATAAATACTTAGTCAGCTGTCTGAACCTTAGCAATAAATATTCTAATAAGTGTTAACCTGAGATTTGAAGAATGATCCATGAAATAACAATTGAGTTATTTAAAAATCTGCGCCTGAGTCAGTGAACTAGGATAAATTCCTTATCTGCACGAGGAACCTAGTCTTTATTGCTATCTTAATGACACACTGTTTATTCATGCTCCAGTTTACAGGCAGCCCAGGTCAGTGCAAGATTTACCTCATGAATCCCTGAAGCAACAGGAAATGCTAAAAATTATTCAATCAACACATTTCATTAAAGAAAAAGTCTTCCCAGAAAAAGTTCAATAGTGATTTTTGTTCACCTTTTCTTTTCACTGACTCATTTGTAAATTCATTAGCTGAATTCAGCGAGGTGAATAACAAGGGCACAGGAGGAGGATACTGGATGAGAGCCAAAGCTATGCACAGAATGAGACAGCCTGGGGAGACTAATCACTTTGCAGACTGATGTAGTATATGTGGCGATACAGTCTAAGCAAACTGTGATTTTAATTTCAATCTACCGATAAACAGGATTTTCTAACAGTCCTCTGTCCTCTCTGCATGCTATGAATGGGGGTCAGGTCAGTGTTTGTTATTCAATGATTCCTAAATTCTACATAGAATTTGAAATACTTATGTTGTAGTTTTTGTTAGTATTTTTAGAAATTCAAAAAAAAATCCAGACAAAGTTCTTCAGCATTTCAAAGACTGGCTGCCTCATGCTGAGCTGCCCAGACCCTATCACCAGACAGCTAAACAAATGCATATGGACATTAAAAAGTAAATCAGTAGCTGTCCTATGTACCGTACTTGTCATCTCACTAAAGTTGCTGTTTCTTGTTTGACAGTAGGCTTTTTCATTATTCTACCCAACACGCTGCTTAAACATGCATCTTTCTAATTCACTGACATGTTGTCCTCAGTTCACAGCAGCAAAACCCAATAAAACAGTAAGTATTTACTGTTTATTTCTACTAAATTAGTATTTAGTAGAAAGACTGGATTAAAATGTGCTCCTCTTCAAAGGACATCATTAAGTTGGAAGACAGCTGCACTGTCATTGAATTATTAATGACAAATTATACTCCAAACTACTCACAAATGTGCACATACTTTATTTAAATCCACCTCTATCTTAAATGGTAAATGGCCTGTATTTGTATAGCGCTTTACTTAGTCCTTATGGACCCCAAAGCGCTTTACACTACATTCAGTCATCCAACCATTCACGTTGCTGTCCAATGCATCCATCGGAGTGTGAATGTGTGTGAATGTCGTCAGGAAAGCACTCAGTTTAGAGTCAGTACTTGTGAGATTGGGTGAATGTGGCATGTTGTATAGAGCGCTCCAAGAGAGTAGAAAAGCGCTATATAAGAATCAGTGCATTTACCTCTGCACACTCAGTAATAAAAACACATCTACAACTCATTACTGCTAGTTCATAACAGAACACTCCCTATTATGAGTAATGGGTCACCTGTGGTGACACTTTCATTATTACTTATTGGGCCATGTTGAGAGCAACTCAGCTGTGTTTTTCAACTTCACTGTAGCCACATGACAAAAAGGATTTTGTCCTGCTAGGCTGGGAGAGAGTGTGTCATGTCATTTTCAAAGCGCTGCAGTCAAATCGCTGTTCTTCCTTTCCTAACAGCTTGCAAGAACAAAAACACCTATAATATACAGACAGTGAAACCCCTCTGTAACCTACATGATGGTACTTAAAAAATGGATACAGTGATTGCAGTCTCATAACTCAGTACCATGTGAGCTTTACAGCCTTATAGCAAAGATTTAGGATTTCAGTCTCTGTCGGTCTCTGTGATAGACTTGTTTGTTCTCTCACCTTTCTTTAAGATACTTGTTACAGCTGGTGGTACCCCTCTGCTCATGAATGCATGAGCTATCACACTACAGACACCTTCTGTAGACATCTATGGCTGATGGTGGATGCTGATATATAACAACAAAATAACGAATGATGGTTTGGCAAAAAACATTGGAGAATATGGATGTGCACCTCGGATTCTTATACTTTTTACGTTTATCTCTTTTTAACCATAAACAAACCACACTGGAGTTAATTTAGAACCACACCAGGAACACTGCGGCTGTTTTGGTCCGTACCCCAGTGCGATTATTGTGTTCACACCTGCACAAACGAAGCGCACCAAGCGGGAAAACCAACCCGAGTTTGATTTAAATGGACAACAAACTGTAGGTTTTATTGGTCTCTGCTTATTTAAAGTTTGAGCTAAAGAGCACTCACTCTGAGTTTTCTTCCAAAGACGATGACTTTTCCTCTCGTCTGCTCCTTCCTGAACCTCCATTCCACCAGGTTTTGGCCATTCTCTCCCGGCAGAGTCATGTTACGCCGCGCAACAGTTGGGTTAGCAGCACCTACATAGGTATGAGAACATGTGAAGCCCTGATGGTTTAGTGTACAAGAATCTCAATGAAGATGGTGGCTGTGGCTCAGGTGGTAGAGCAGATCAGCTACTGATTGCCAAATATCCTTGGGCAAGATACTAACCCCAAGTTGCCCTCCAATGCGTTCATCGGAGTGTGAATGTTGGTTAGTTTGCACTTGAGTTTAGAAGTGCTTGTATGAGTTGCTGTGAATGAGGCATGTTGTACACAGCGCTTTGAGAGAGAGTAGAAAAGCGCTATATAAGAATCAGTCCATTTACCATATGCAAAGTAAATTCAATTCAATTCAATTCAATTTTATTTATATAGCGCCAAATCACAACAAAAGTCGCCTCAAGGCGCTTTATATTGTACAGTAGATAGCACAATAATAAATACAGAGAAAAACCCAACAATCATATGACCCCCTATGAGCAAGCACTTTGGCGACAGTGGGAAGGAAAAACTCCCTTTTAACAGGAAGAAACCTCCGGCAGAACCAGGCTCAGGGAGGGGCGGCCATCTGCTGCGACCGGTTGGGGTGAAAGAAGGAAAACAGGATGAAAGACATGCTGTGGAAGAGAGACAGAGAAAAAAACCCAAAAGCTGTGCTTTTGTCGACACTACACATGAAACCTGCATCTTACAAATCTGGGAAGGCAACAACAACTCTGAAGGTATGTGCAAGTTTTAAAACAACATATATTCCCACACAGACGACATCTGTTTGAGGGAAGGCCTTGCAGCTAGATAATCTGTTAAAACAGCATGTCTTTATGGTAGAAGAGTTTAGGTGCTGAACTGGCCTGCCTGCAGTCGGGACCTTTCACCAATGGGCACATAAAACAAAACATACAATAAAGACGCAGGACATCTGAGCAACTGAAACTCTCAGCTTCCACATGTTTATGGACGAATGTCAAAAGAAGACGGGATGCTACACCGTGGTAAACGTGGCCCTGTCCAAACGTTTTGGAGACATGTTGCTGTCCATAAATTCAAAGGTGAGAGGTTTTTTTGTTTTTGTTTTGTTTTTCAATATAAATTTTAAAAATGTTTTTCCTCAGTAAAAAACTAATTGGTTTTCTATGTTCTGTTGAGACAAAAATATGGTTGCATAAGTTTTCATTTTACACAGGATCTTTTCTAGAACTGGGTTAAGATTCTAATGGGAGGTTCAAGGCTGATCCCTGTAAGGTATAAAATACAAACAACTGTACCTAAAATAACAATCAATTATTTTATTTTCTGAGACTAAAATGTAAAAATACTGAAATAACTTAAGATGTTTACACCTCTACTTCTGGTTCTCTAGTGACTGATTACCTCCCAGTGTTTCCTTTTATTTCCAAAATGTTACAACATGCTTTGTCAAGCTTACACATAGTTAGGCAATCATTTCAAAACAATTCTCCTTCAGTTTTTTATCTGAAAATCTTGGTCGGATTAAAATATACTCAAATCAAATCCTAACATGTGAAACAAACATTGCACCATTCCAGCAGTTTTATATTCACCAATTAGTTTTTATTGTTGGAAATGTTTAGTTCTAGTGTTTTTAAATATTATTGTATGGAGAGCATGCATAAGTGGCAAGAGTTATGAAAATCATCACAGGAATTTTGAGAGCTTACAGTCTTGTTAACATCCAGAGTCTAAACAAACATGTCAAAGCCTCAGCAGGCTGACAGTGAAGTGCTGATAACATTTCTAAAACTTCCTTTATATTTTAGTTGAATTTAGTTAGTTTTCCAACTTCACAAAATTGTTTCAATTGTTTAAAATGTTTTTTATGTCTAGTTTTAGTTAGTTTGAGTTAGTTTTGTTTAACTCTAATAATTCTGACAGCTCTTTTCTGCAGGTGTTTAGCTGCAGAGCGCTGAGAATCACAAAGAAAAGGGAACAACAGGACAGAGTCAGTTGTGGTTCAGAGACGTTTTCATGGGAGTCTGTTCTACTGCAGAGGCAGGGAGCAGAAATCTCAACATGTGTAGATGGCCCAAAACCAGTGCTTTCCACACACTACATATACATATAAGTCAAAATAAAGACAGCTTACGATCCTCTCGTAGATTACAAATTAAAGGCACTATGCTCAAAACACACCTGCCAGAATATGAGGCTCTGTCTGGTAGTGCGTGTCCATCCCGTTCGCATAGATCACCCTCAGTGAATGGTCGTTCCCCACCTGGTAGCTGTTACGAAGCTGGTCTGTTCAAAAGGAAATCACATAATGAATGAACCATTTTTTTATTGCATACTTTCCAAGGCATTAATTCATATAGCCAGTATTAATTCTTAGCTGACCCAAGGGTGAAGGAGAAAGAGACAAAAACAAAGACAGCGAAGCATAAAGGCCAAGACAAAGAGGGAGATAAAGTGCTAAATGTAAGGGGAGAAACCACGCAATTCAACCGAGAGGGCAGCGTTTGAGGCTGCTAATGGAGCAAAGAGCATGTATTAACATCTCCCAGCCTCTTTTAATTAGATCCTCCTTGACCTTTCACAGGACTAAAGGCCGTTATGTGTGCATACATGAGAGAGAGAGAGAGAGAGATAGGGAGAACGAGAGAAACACACAGTCCTTACAGACCATCTCTGAAACAACCAAGACCCTGTGTTCCCAACGCTCCATTTCTACTAAGTACTCTTTATCCAGTCTCTCTACTTCTGTATCATGTTGTCTACCATGTCAGCCCTGCAGCCCCATCTATGTCATGTTTTCATTTTTCTAGCTCACAGGCAAAAGAATGAATGAACTGATGGAGTGGAATGCTACACTTGTCAATTGCTCTGAATAACTCATGTTGCGATCAATACTTGTGCACAGCTCACTCTGAAGTAAATCATTGCCAACCTCACTTCAAATGGCTCATTAGTTCAGATTTAACAACACCAAATTACTTTTCCCCCCCTCAGCGTTTAGGGTCGAAAGTTTGACACGAAGGACGACAAGGATCCTTTTGCAGTTCCTAAATCTAGAATTATTAGAGCAGATGGAATTACAGATCAATCCGCAGCTTGTACATTTCCTCATGTCAGATCTTTTCTTAAAATAAACTTTACACAACTAACACAAGCTGCTGATATAACTGCACACATCCCAAACAGAACAAATCTGATGACAAGCAATGCTTTGACAGGATGTCAGATGGGGGTAAATACATTTGTATTTAAAAAAATCATATGTATTAACATGTTTAGGTGTGAAATTGACACAACCACATGGACACTACGCTGTATTGTGTCCATGTGGTTGTGGCTAAGGATAGTGCATTTTTAACACCAGGTAGCTTTACTAGGCTAGTCACTGATTCCTGATACTGCTTCAGAGTACTGATCGATCAGGGAAAGTGTGGAAACGGCACAGTGTGTGAAGCCTTCCTATGAGAACTGATGAGAAATTGAACTGTTAGTAACTAATTTAATTTACTATGAACCATGCACTGATTTTAAGAGATAAAGAGGTGAATAAAGACCATATTATTAATTCAGCCTGGACTAAACCTTTTAGTATGCTTCGCACACACGAGGCCACCTGTAAAATAAAGAGTGTCTCTGGAAACTGTCTTTCCTTCTCTGGTTGCATTAGCTTCTTACCTTGTACCAGAGTGTAGAAGGAGTCTATTGATGATAGGTTAGTTGTTATGGCAACGTCCTCATCCCTCCCTGACGTCTCAATGTCCACAGCAACAGCCCCTGACGACATGTCGCCATGGAGACTGGTTACCACCCCAGTAGGGAAGGTCACATTAGTCAAACGACCCTCACTGTCATAGCTACAAGGATGGTGAGGATACAGTAAGAAACAGACATTAGGTGAAATATGCTTTGTGGATACACAGATAAAAACTCAGACTCACTCATTGACAACCCAGCAAAAAGTAGAGAAATTTAAAGGTTACACCAAGATATAAACTCAAGGCATAACAATCATTTTAAGGTGATTTTCTGTCAGAAGAGTTTGAATTTGTTTCATTAATTAAATTAATCTGTCCATCCATTGATCAGAATTCAACTATAAATCCAAAAAGTGGCTCACTCATAGAAGGTAGTCCAGCCAATTTGGATACTCTTGGTAGCCAACAAGCCACTGTTCCCATGGTAAGTAAACAAGACCAGTTCCTGACCCTGAGCTGTGAGAGTCTTCAGACCTCCATTAGTCCCAATGGTCAGCCAAATGACCTAAACACACACACAGAATCACAGGTAATCAAGGATACACGCTCATAATCTGCTAACAAGGCTACTCAGTACTCACCTGATTGTCGGGAGCAACCACACGTACAGGCATCCTGTTAGTGTCTCTGCGGACGCGGAGCGTGTTTCCACTGCTGTCTGTCACCGCAGTCACATCCTCCTCATTGCTGAGTGTGTGCAGAAATGAATAACACATGTAAGATGCAGCAAAAGAGGACAAAAACATTAAACAACATTGTCGTGTCAAACAATTTTGCAAGGTAATGCAAATTTATTATGGTGCCGTGGCGTGGTCTGTGGCTGAGCTGCAGGGGAGCCAATGCCGGGATCACCAGGTGGTATCTGGTTCTCCAGCCGTTTAAGTTTAAGGTGGTCCATAGACACAGGCACAGATGGCCAAGGGTAATTTCCTCTCCCCGGCCTGGGTTCCAAGAGTTCCGAGCAGGTACTAAAATGTGATGTCGTCACACTGCATGCAACTGATTGGTTGGTTAGCAATGAGTCATGAGAGCGTCTCATTTACAAAAATCAAAACAGCCATTTTTGAAACTCGCCAATGAAGGACAAGGCTACAAAAAACAATGCCGTGTTCCCCCAAGTGAGAATAACCCACAAGCCTTTGTTGTAGCGTTCATGTTGCATACTAATTACATTGTGGGACGCACATTAGCATTGCTATGATGACAAGCACGCAAACAAGGTAGTACTGGGTTGTAATGGAAAACCAGTCAACTCGAGTCGAGTCATGGTTATTAGTGGCGAGTTGATCCAAGTAGGTACCAATGGAAAACCTGCTTGGTTACTGGAAAACTTCAGTAACCAAGCAGTGCCGCAATGACAGTCACAGAAATGTGTTAATCCCGGCAAACACCAACCTGTAACTGAAGTTGTATTTGTAGTCTCCAGTGACCAGAGACATGGTGAACTGGTGAGTTCCATTTGCATCAAACACATAGAGCTCTTGAGAGGCTGGAGAGGCCACTTCATAGGAACTGGGACCTGAAGCCAGAGAGCCTGAATACACAAATCAAAAGACAGACAGACCAGTGACTTCTTTTGTTTTCTTTGTTATCTTCTTAGATTATGTTCTTATGTTACTTTTGTTACCTATTATTGTTTAATATTTTTGTTTCTAAACTCATACAATATTGCATAGGCTATGTCATTTGCCATTACATGAATACCTGCATAACTGAATAACTTACGCAGGTACTCTCTCTTTGTAAATCTATTTGATTATTCTGCTGATCACCTTAACTACACATCCATGAGATAGGTGTATGCCTATTAACATACATGACATACAAACCCTCTATTGCACGTCTACTTTGTATGTGCCTACACTTTATATACACACCCGTAGGTGGTTGGTTGCGTCGTATGGCTCGAATCCGGATGTTCCCCAGATCAGCCACATACAGCGTCCCATCCGGAGACACAACCAGAGAGGAAGGACAATTAAGCCTGGCATCTTTGGCATAGCCATCTCCTGTTTGATAGCAGTCGCAGTTTGCATCATTCTAAGGGACAGCCAAATGAGAGACAACGAATAACATCAACACAAGAAATTCTCGTCTCATATATGTGTGTCTCAGGTTCTCAGTCATCCAGATTAAGGTAGTCTAAGGAGCTTGGAAAGCAAGCCACTGGACTTAGTTTGGACTTAGTTTTGTGAAGACATTTCACATCCCATCCGAGAGGCTTCTTCAGTTCTACAAATCAAATGATGGAGAGTCCCAGGTATTTAAACCCTAGTGGGGGATATCTCTTGGTCAGTGACCCTCTCATTGACCAACCATAATCATTTGCCTCATCACATTAGCCAAGGTGTGATTAAAAAAAAGGTGTGTCATAATCACCAGATCTTTGGGTGAGACCATTGTGAGATCTTGCTTCACCCTGTCATGTGACCTCTTTGGGTCCCCTGCTGTAAGATGTGAGCAGGTTGAGGGACCGGCGAAGGAATCTCAAAACTGCGTTGTACGTGGAAGACAGTTGGTGTTGTAAGCCACACCTCTGTTCAAAAATGGTCTTTCAAAGTGAACATAAATGGCACTCCTTTTTAAAACCATCTTAAGTCCAAAATGTGAACTTTGGTATCATCAAATGAGTCCTTTAGCAGATGGTGTACAGCTGTGTCTTGTCCTTTCGTGGTTGCTCTTCTATGTTGTGCAGTTCTATGGAGTGGCTGTTTAGTTTCTCCAGTGTAGAAGTCCACACACTCCTTGCTGCACTGCACAGCGTATACTATGTTGCTTAGTTTTAGTTTGGAAGTTTTGTCCTTGGGATAAACCAATTTTTTCTCAAATGGAATGGCTGGGTGACTGGAATGATAATGTTCTATTTCCCTCTTTCCTGTGCATCTTTGCTGATTTAATGAGGGCTCATTTGGGATAACCACGTGTTTTACGAGCTTTCTTTAGTTTGTTCCTTTCCCTTCTGGCTCAGAAGGAACAGTTTCTTCTCGGTGTTGCAGGGTCCTGATTACTCTGTGTTCGAGAGGGTGTTGGGAGTCAAAGAGTAAGTACTGGTCTGTGTGTGTGGGCTTCCAGTAACATTCAGTGCTGACCTCCTGCATAGTCCAGAAATAGCAAGCTATTATTCTTTCACTAGTTGGGATCACATCCTCAGGTAGGTTTGACAGCATAATAGATATTATCTAGTAGATAATGGCAGATGGCTTGAGCATGAATTGTCTCAAGAGGGGACTGGCAGAATCTCCTGGGCTGGGCAGGTCACCAAAGAAGGCATACCTTTTTTGGGAAGGCGGTGAAGAAGGTCGAAGACAGTTGCAACTATATAACTAGTAGGCAGGCTTGTGAAGACAGGGGGCCCGTAAACCTTGATTAGGTGGTCACAGATTTGATTTCGTGAAGTGGATATGCTGGCAAAATTGATTGACAGGAGAAGAGATCAGGAGATATTTTGGATAATGGGAGAACTTAACGTAAGCATGATCAGCAAGGTGGAGTAGAAGCAAATGATGCTAGCATCCCGGCACCGGCAATGTTTGGTGCTGCATTTTGCAGATTAGTTTTAGTGGAGAGAGGACCTCGAATTCTGATGCTACAAAGGTTAGCTGAGAGGAGGCATAGTGAAGTGCCAGGAAGGTTTGCACCTGCATTTTGCAGGGGAGTGATAGTGGAGAAACAAACTGGCATCCTGTTCCAAGAAAAAGCAAATAAAAATCTATGTTTTTGACTTTTAAAAAAACCCATTATATGTAAAATATGTGGTGGAAATTAGACAAAAGGGAAACATGCATAGAGCTGTGGTTACGTCCTAAAAGAGCACCCTTTAATTCAAGGGATAGAAAGGCCTGGGTTTAATAAACTGGTGGAGCAATGTGTGGGGCTGTGCTCATCACCGGATGTGTCCTGGTGTCCATCCTGCCTGGAATGTCAACTGGTAAATCACTCGGCCATCAAATGGGTGCCTTTGCGTCCATTACCACTAATGAAGGTCCCGTTTAAGCACATTGGTATGAACTTCATCAGGACATTTCCCCAGAGTGCATGGGGACATTGCTTTGTATAAGTTCTTGTGGATGGCAGAGCTGCTTGGCACAGGCGCTGTTTCAGGTGATCTCCTGAGTCGGAATCCCAAAAGAGGTACTGACTGACCACAGGGTCTCATTTATGTCTCACACACAAAAGAGCTGTACATATTACTGGACATTAAGTCTCTTTGGCCCAGTGTGTACCACCCCCAGAGCGATGGGCTGGTGGAGTGCCTTAAAGTCCATTTGTCGCATGTTTATTCATGAGGATTAATGCAATAGGGCTTGCTGTCAAAGTCTTTTGTTTGCAGTGGAGGAGGTGCCCTGGACCTCCATGGAATTTTCTCCCTTTGAACTGCTGTTTGGCAGGAAGCCACGGGTGGCTTTGGACATAATTAAAGAAAACTGGGAGGAATTTCCAAGCATGAATAAGAATGAGATTTAATATGTTGTGGACCTGAGAGCAAAACCACACACACTGTGTCGGTTATTATGGGAAAATTTGTGTTTTCACCCAAAACCTCTGGTTATAATTTCCCATGCCATTATTCACACCCTGACTTATGTGATGACAACCCCCCACTACGGTTTAAATACCTATGACTCTTCATTATTTGATTTGTAGAAATGAAGACGCCTCTCTGATGAGAGGTGAAACGTCTTCAGGAAACTTAAAGGAGTCCAGACGCTTCTCTTTCTCACATCCTATTGCATTCACACGTCACTATTTGGATGCTGTACATTCATTCTGAATTCGAGTACTTTAGTGAGCTGAGCAAAATGACTGATAAGGACTGAAAACAACAATGAAGTAGCTGTGATGGGTACCTTGCAGTCACAGTCAGATAGAGCTCCGGCTAGATGGGTAATTTCTCCATCAGTCGACACCTGGAGTTTTGGTAGATAGAGAAATTATTCTTAAAGTTTAGCACATTGGCACTTTCTGTTACATCTTGATAATAAAGTAGTAATAGAAGGGCAGACATAAGAACATAATAATGTGGTAATTTAGTGGTTATTACTACTAAACCAGTTAATATCATAGTAACAACAGTGGATACGGTTAAGTAATATTAAACTGAGATTTATGCAATTGGATAATAAGGGACCAAAACCTGGAGATAATAATGTGGAAATAAAGATATCCCCATGAGGAAAAAAACAATTAGTAATAGTATCGTAATACCTTAGTAACAATATGATAACCTGCTAGAAATAAGAGGGTAATATCTGTGAGTTTGAATTTTCATATTTTTATACAGAGTTAAATTAAATAATAAGGTAATATTGGCTGCTGTTTTCGTATATTTGGATAGTATTACTTTATTAAAAAGCTTGAATTTATCCTACCTTAGATTTCCAGGATTCAGCTTTGCTTAATAGAACCTTAAAATTCATATGATTACAAGGACATTTTGTCCAGCAGATTACCTGTCGAATACGGTGGATTTTCTTCTCATCCGTCTCTGCGATGTAGAGAATGCCACTGTAGGATAAGGCGATGGCTGTAGCACCCTCTAGCATGGTCTGAACCGCCCTCTTTCCCATGGTGTATTCTATACCAGGCACCTGGCAGTGCATGGGACGACCTGCCACAATACGAACCTGAACGCACACATTTGCACATGAATGTTAGTTAAGAATCATTAACTGTGGATTTGTTGTTGTGGTACAGGAAGGCTGTGAAATACAAATTTCATTAAATACACATATATTAAATATACATATTAAGTCAACTACTAGGGAAAAAGTATGGGACCAGTGTGCCCGTCCTGGGTTAGTATTACCATGGGCCCATCTTGGAGTTGGGCCTAGGAAGGGGGAGCACACAGGAGAGGATCTGGTGGTCAGGCTTCAGCCCATGGGGCTCGGCACAGCCCAAAGAGAAGACTGTAGGGTCGCCACCCGCAAGACTTGACATTGGGGTCGGGTGCAATGTGTGTGAGGCGGCAGTCAGGGATGGAGGCCCTGGCGGTCTGATCCCTGGCTACAGAGGTTAGCTATTAGGACACGGAACATCACCTCTCTGGAAGAAAGGAGCTAGTACATTAGACTGAGCATTGCTGGCTACATATAGCCAGGTTCACCTGAATGCACGGCTTAGGCTCTGGAACCAGTTTCCTGGAGATGGGCTAGACTCCGTTCTAGTCTAGAGTTGTCAGGTTACCACCAGTATGTTGGGGTTTTTGCCAGTGGAGGTGAGGGTTGCTTCCCTGCGCCTTCAGGTGGGGGAACAGGTCCTGACATTTGCCCTTATGCACCAAAAAACAGTTAAAAGCACCCAGCCTTTTAGGAGTCACTGAGTGGGCCGCTCAAGGGTGCTCCATCTAGTGACTCCAACATCCTAATGGGAGATATCAATTCAAAGAAAGTGAGACGTGGAAAAAGGAAATTAGCATGAACGGCCTGCCTAATCTGAACCTGTGTGGTTTTCTGTTATTGGACTTCTGTGCTCATCACAATTTCTCAATAACAGACACCATTTTTGAATATGAGGATGTCCATCAGTGCAGAAAACACTAGGCTGCAGGATGATGATGAGTTTTGTAATGATATCATCAGGTATGCGGTCCTGGACACATTCAGTACTTTCATGCAAA
Source organism: Oreochromis niloticus (assembly GCF_001858045.2). Classification (NCBI taxonomy): domain Eukaryota; kingdom Metazoa; phylum Chordata; class Actinopteri; order Cichliformes; family Cichlidae; genus Oreochromis; species Oreochromis niloticus. Next base: position 2,427,753 of record NC_031971.2, read on the forward strand.
TTAATTGCATGCTGTGTTGTCAAATGTTTGTGCATGTTGGAGGTATTTTCCCCCTTGTTGTGATCAATGTTGAGGTTGTTAATCAAAAAAAGTAACTATTACACAAGTAATCATTACACGTGTAAAAATTTTTATTATTACACGCCCATTGTTACAGGCCATTTGGTCCCCGTACAACCGTAGTTGTCGTTAATAAGTTGGACTTGTTTCCAGTGAGTGTTGGACTCGGAAGGCTTCTACTTTCGTTACGTCAGAATGGGTGGGTGTCCTCTCTCTATGACATAGGGTCAGGGTGTCAGTCATTCGAGAGGGCTTAGATTGGAGCCAATACTCCTCCATATCTAAAGGAGCCAGTTTGGGGCTCTGATAAGGATGCTTCCTGGGCACCTCCTGGGTGGCATGTCCCATGAGGAGGAGGCCCGCAGGTTAGACCCAGGACACGCCAGAGAGATTATATCTCTCAGCTGGCCTGGGAATGCCTTGGGTGTACCCCCTGATATGCTGGAGGAGGTGGCTGGGCAGAGGGAGGTGGGCCTCTGCTTAGGCTGCTGCCCCTGCAACCTGGTCCTGGATAAGTGGAAGAAAATGGATGGATGGATGGATAAAATATACATTCAGCAAAGGTATACATGATACCTGTCTATTTTCAGTGATCTGCAGCACAACATTGTTGTCCAGCACATAGATAGAGTTATCCATGGGATTGATGGCTAGATCTGTGGGCCACTCTAACCGCACCTGGAAGAAAAGAGGACAGAGAAGAAAAGGTGACACTTCACTTCCCATTCATTCTAACACACACACACACACACACACACACACACACACACACACACACACACTCACACACACACATCACGTCATGTGATATTTTCACAGTCTGATATTTTCTGATAAGCAAAGAGATTTTAATGGTTAAAGGTTACCTGTCTTATGTGCATGCTGGTGTCACAGGTCAAAGGTCGTGCAGAGGTCAGATCATTGCTGCCCAACACGGTGGAGATGATTCCGTTACGATCCACTTTCCTAATCATAGTTCCATCCACAAAGTAGATGAGTCCATTTTTATCAACTGCAATTCCTGTGAGTAGAGAAACACACACACACACACACACACACACACACACACACACACACACACACACACACGATTTTATGATAGTAAATTATTAATGGAACTCCTTCAATGCATAATGCAAAAAACAAAATGAGAGAAGTAAATATTTTGAGTGGAGATGCAGCATACGCAGTTTCAATGAAAAAATACAAAAACATACAATACAGTAGAAACATGAATGGAGTAAGAGTTAGGTGCACTTAAGTAAAGCCTGCAGAGATTACTATAAGCAAGAAAAATGTCACAGAGTGATACTGCATCATCTCACAGTCAAAATCCAAAATCTCAAAGTGATTTAGAAACAAAGTTATGACTTCCTCCCGGGTTACCAGATTTAAATACATAACAGCACCTTTATAATGTGGTACAACTGGACATTTGCAGCATTTCCTGTGCAGAGATGTGTTTCAGTCAAAATGTAACATTATGTAGACTCTGTTGCACTTGAACTGAGGCTTTTGTTGGAGCAAAAGAAACCCTTAGTCTTAGTATGGCGTTCCTAATAAATAAATAAATAAAGTTTGCTATGACTTCATGTTCATAATGCAACATTCAACTCTGGGATTATTTGAAAGTAGTGGGAAACTGGCAGTTGCATCCAATATTCAAATACGTTGACGCTTACAGTGTTGAAGATGTTAATGGTTCTGAACAAGTTTGCATTGATGTCAGTGTGACTTCCTGAGCTTGATGAAAGAATTTAACTTGCATACCTGGACAGATCCTAGGTGTGGGGATTTAGTACTATAACAACATGGACTGATGCTATGACAGCTAATAATTCTGCTGCTGGCTGCAACCAATAAATATTTCATCTACTTCTTGCATTACACCTCCCACACTGTGTATCATCTGCCCACTGTCAGGACTTATAACTGTTTGGTATGGCTCTGCAGTTCCAGTGGACGAAGGACAAGAGGACATCTGAAATATAATAAATCTAGTATGGCTATGCCTGTGTAACTGACTTAAATAATAAACACCTGTGTGTGTGTGTGTGTGTGTGTGTGTGTGTGTGTGTGTGTGTGTGTGTTAGCGGGAGAGAGAAAGATTCTGTGTATGCACCTTTTGGTCCCAGTAGTTGGGCCTCTGTAGCTTTTCTTCCATCTCCACAACGCGCTTCATCAAATGGAGGACACTGCTCACCTGTACCAGCCACTACTTCTCCATTACCTGTAGACACACACACACACACACACACACACACACACACAAAGTATTAACCAGAGAAAGGTAAAAAACTGCAGATTCACTGGAGACATGTATGACAACACTGTCTTATAACTACATTCATAGCAGGAAGTAAAAATAAGTGCTTTCAGATTTTGGCAGAACAATGCTGATGCTTACTGATGAGGTCACGGGCACCGCTGAGCATTTTAGGGCGGTAAATCCGTCGTGAATTAGTGTCGGACACATACAGCTGCCCTGTTACTGGGTCAGTGGCTAAGTAGTACCGATGAGCAGGGTTGTTGCTGTGGAGCGCAGTGAAGGGGAACAAATAAGAAAGACAGAAGAAAACTCATTAGAATGTTAGACATCTGTATAACATCCCTGATAAGTTATCAGCTATAACACATTTAGTAATCAAACTAATCCAACTGTTGTTTCCTTTCACAAGGTAAATCTGCAAATGGGTGGACAGATAAAAATCAAACTGTGCAAGTCTACAACTTCTGAGGAGTGAAAATCTGAATTTTTATTTCATTGCACAAGAGGAAAAGTTACAGAAAAGCAGGAAAAAGCTGTCCACTGCTGCTGAAATGACACTGACACTGAGTAACTGCAAGACAGCATGCTAACAAAAAGCTGGTTAAAGAATCACTAATCAGTCTGTCAGGCTTTAGCCTCAGGTTTGTACTGTTTAGTGGTTAATATATAATAATGCACTTCAGGCCAGCCTGTGCAGTAAGGCAAAAATATATGTAATGAGTAGTGTAACAAACAGCTTCATACAGGAAGTAAATAAATAACCTAATAGATATAAAAAACAAGGAGAAAAGGTGAAATCCAAAAGGCTTCTATGAAGTGCCAGACAGTTTAACCAAATGGTTAACTTTAACTTTCCAGTAGAATTCGCAGCATGAGTTCAGTTAAGTGCTTGTGCTCCAATGTGAGGACAACATGGAAATGAAGGAGACTTTCTGCAGGAGTTATTAGTGTTTGGGTTGGTGTAGCTATGTTGTAACTAGTGTGATGCCGTGCACTTATATGTATGTGCAGCCTCTGAGATTTAAGTGCAGGTGTGATGTATGTATGTGAGAAAGTGTGTTTATGTGGAGAGAACATGAAATGTCTGTCTGGAGAGAACTAACCTGCTCAAAAGAAAAAAAGAAGACCTTAAACAACAGGAAAAAACCAAAACAGAAATATACTGCATGTCTATACTGATCTGGACTGGGGAATGAGTAATGTGTAGGAATGAAAAGACGCAGATTTGATGGAAATGAACCTACAGAGGGCTCCATTGAAAGAAACCCTGAAAGTGGAAAAACTATGCAGCAACTCATAATCGTATGTATCGCCCCAATGCGCTTGTATGCATGCCTGACAATGTCAGGGTGTGCTCCTAATGAGAAGTTGGATTATGTCCTGGGTTATCTCCTCCCAGATCTGGATCAGGGCATCACCAAGCTCCTGGAATGCTAAATGATTTTACAGGTGCTGACATTTAATCTTTATGTAGAAAAACTGGAATAAAACTGAAATGTTCTAAAGATTAAAGGCAACACAAATGACTTCATCTTTGGTTTCAGGGAGGGCAAAGCTGCTAATGAAAGTCATGAATCACCTGACCTGGTCTGTCTGTCAGAATCTAAAATGAAGTCAGATTCAATCTGTCTGACCGACTCTTTATGCTAATTGAACACATCCTGATGATCTAACATCAGTTTCTCTTCCTTAGCTTTATCACCCCATGTGCTACCAGGAACTATTGCTCTCTACAGACTCCTCTTACTCATGTTTTCCTTTCTGAAATGTCAGTTTCCATCATTATTATTTGTATTAACACTCACAGTACAGTGTGTAATATGATACTGTCAAAGCTGACAGGCAGGGAAAAAGAAAATAGGAGACAGAAAATAATAAAAGGATAGAGGACAAGTGAAAAGTGCAATAGGCTGTGAACTGATACACCTGTAATAAAAAAAAAATAGAAAAAAGCAGAAAAAAGAAAAAAAACAGACAAATCATTTCAATGTTTAAGTCATGTGTTTTCACAAATAGCCTGATTTTGGGAGCAGTGTGGGCCACAAACTTGCCCCCCCACCCCCAGATAAATGGCCTGTATTTGTATAGCGCTTTACTAGTCCCTAAGGACCCCAAAGCGCTTTACACATCCAGTCATCCACCCATTCACACACACATTCACACACTGGTGATGGCAGCTACATTGTAGCCACAGCCACCCTGGGGCGCACTGACAGAGGCGAGGTTAGTTGGTGTTGTGACTTTTCTCCTTTTTTCTCTTATTAATTCAGTGACATTGCCATTTCCTTGTGTTAAGACTTGTAAAAAAAAGCCCATTAAGCTCTCATTCAGCTCTATTTATTGCTCCCACACCCTCCTCTAGACCTCATAATGGGGACTTAACGATTTGGAAGACACTGAAACAGCTGTGTTAATGGTTCTGATAGATGTGTGTTGCTGCATGGCTGCTTATTGCTTAGCTTTGGTGTATTTGGTAAACTCTCTCCACATAGCACATGTAGCTCAGTTTCCTTCAGATGCAATTTTTTTATTTTGCCTTTGTTACTTCAGAAGTAATACAGGTGGAGACTTTTCAGGCCTTAGACCAGTGAAGCTTTGCCTTCAAAGATGCTTCAAGTGTGCTGCTCTCCAGAAGCTAAGTAGGCTGTGGTTTGTTTAGGGAGAGATTTAATTGCATTGTTATTCATTGTTTAGCTTGTAATGCTATTAATTTGCTTCTGACCTAAAAGTTAAAAGTCGCTTTGTGTTTGGTGGAGAAGCGGATGGTTACCTTACTGAGATCATCCAGTTTCTTTTTTTTTTTCGGGGGGGGGGGGGGGGGGGGGGGGCTGTAATACATTTTGAAAGAGGAGGGAAAAAAATATCTTCAAGAACAGGTCAGAGCAGCTGTTGTGGGTATTGACATGTTAAGGATGCTGGAGAAGTACATTTGAGCTGACTTCTCACTGCAAAAAACAGATGTTAGCATTGACAGGATTGACCCTGGGAAAGGGTCCTGAGTCCTGTAATAATAATTGTAATTCTTGGTTTATTCTTTAGATCTTGGTTGGTAGATTTTAAAATTGCTCGCTATTGCAAAGCCTGCATCACAGCAGCTCTCCCTACCATCTTGTAAACTTTCCCTTTCACTCTTGCTGCTCTCGTCTCCACCCAATCCACCCTGCATGCTCTGCCTTCTTCTCTTGTGCATTGCTCAGACATCCTCTCAGTCTTCATGATTGTGTTAGCAGTCTTGTTAAAAAGTTTTCTAGTCTCTCTCCTAGACCTCTCCATACCTCCACAGGTATGTCACCTGGACCAACCGCCTCTCCACTCTCACTCCCCTTCATAGCTGCCCTCACTTCCTCCTCACTAATCCTCTGTCCTCCTCTCTCTCATATTCTATAATCATCGGATCCTCATAGTATTCCTTCCCTCTTCTAAACAGACTAATGCTAATTTGTCTTTAATCACGTTGCAACACAGTGTCTCTGTCTAGCCAATCAATGCAAAAAAATATATAGATATTTTTAACTTAAAGCAATGTAAAATATTCCATTGTAATTATAATTTATTTATAAATGTCATGATTTAGTATTGTGTAATAGTTTCTTTTTTCTAAACAAAGTTCCAAACTGTAATGCAACTCTTTACCACTAGGGGGGAGATATTGAGTGAGCAAAGTCTCCTATCCCAGTGTGTCCACCAGAGGCGCATGGCTTACACACTCACACATGCCTCGCGCCTTTGAGGCAAATACTACGTTGATTTGCACATGCAAACTAAAAACCAGCAATAAACAACTTAAACATAAGAAATCCCAAAGAAAGAACAATACAGTATCCACATCTGAACCAAAGAGTAAAACAATGAAATGTGGATTATTAAATATTAGGTCTCTCTCCTCCAAGTCTCTGTTAGTACATGACTTAATAATTGATCAACAAATCGATTTACTCTGCCTTACAGAAACCTGGTTGCAGCAGGATGAGTATGTTAGTTTAAATGAATCAACACCCCCGAGTCATTCTAACTACCAGAAACCTCGAAGCACAGGCCGAGGGGCGGTGTGGCAGCAATTTTTCACACCAGCCTATTAATTAACGAAAGACCAACACAGACTTTTAATTCATTTGAAAGCCTGATGCTTAGCCTCGTCCACCCCAGCTGTAAAACTCAGAAACCAGTCTTACTTGTTATCATCTATCGTCCACCTGGGCCTTACACAGAGTTTCTCTCTGATTTCTCAGACTTTTTATCTGATTTAGTGCTCAGCTCAGATAAAATAATTATTGTGGGTGATTTTAACATCCATGTAGATGCTAAAAATGACAGCCTCAACATGGCATTTAGTCTGTTATTAGACTCAATTGGCTTCTGTCAAAATGTAAAAGAACCCACCCACCACTTTAATCACACTCTAGATCTTGTTTTAACATATGGCATAGAAACTGAACATTTAACAGTGTTTCCTGAAAACCCTCTGCTGTCTGATCATTTCCTGATAACATTTACATTTACAATAATTGATTACACAGCAGATGTCTTTCTGAAAGCGCTGTAACTAAGTTTAAGAATATAATCCACCCACTGTTATCATCTTCAATGCCCTGTACCAACATAGAGCAGAGCAGCTATCTGAACGCTACTCCAACAGAGGTCGATTATCTTGTTAATAATTTTACCTCCTCACTACGTACGACTCTGGATACTGTAGCTCCTGTGAAAACTAAGGTCTCAAATCAGAAGTACCTGACTCCGTGGTATAATTCTCAAACACGTAGCCTAAAGCAGATAACTCGTAAGCTGGAGAGGAAATGGCGTGTCACAAATTTAGAGGATCATCATTTAGCCTGGAGTTAGCCTGGAGAAGAAAGCCCCCCGCAAAGCCAGAACATCTTACTATTCATCACTGATTGAAGAAAATAAGAACAACCCCAGGTTTCTCTTCAGCACTGTAGCCAGGCTGACAAACAGTCAGAGCTCTACTGAGCCAACAATCCCTTTAATGTTAACTAGTAATGACTTCATGAACTTCTTCACAAATAAAATTCTTATCATTAGAGAAAAAATTACCAATAATCATCCCACAGATGTAATATTATCTACAGCTACTCTTAGTACCATCGATGTTAAGTTAGACTCTTTTTCTCCAATTGATCTTTCTGAGTTAACTTCAATAATTACTTCCTCCAAACCATCAACGTGTCTTTTAGACCCCATTCCTACAAAACTGCTCAAAGAAGTCCTGCCATTAATTAATTCTTCGATCTTAAATATGATCAACCTATCTCTAATAATCGGCTATGTACCACAGGCCTTCAAGCTGGCCGTAGTTAAACCTTTACTTAAAAAGCATCTCTAGACCCAGCTGTCTTAGCTAATTATAGGCCAATCTCCAACCTTACTGCGCTCCAACCTTACTGCTAAAGGTACTGCACTGCAGTGGTTTGTATCATATCTATCTAATAGACTCCAATTTGTACATGTAAATGGAGAGTCCTCTTCACACACTAAGGTCAATTATGGAGTTCCACAGGGTTCAGTGCTAGGACCAATTCTATTTACATTATACATGCTTCCCCTAGGCAGCATCATTAGAAGACATAGCATAAATTTTCACTGCTATGTTGATGACACCCAACTCTATCTATCCATGAAGCCAGGTAACACACACCAATTAGTTAAACTGCAGGAATGTCTTAAAGACATAAAGACCTGGATGGCCGCTAACTTTCTGCTTCTTAATTCAGATAAAACTGAGGTTATTGTACTCGGCCCTGAAAATCTTAGAAATATGGTATCTAAGCAGATTCTTACTCTGGATGGCATTACCTTGGCCTCCAGTAATGCTGTGAGGAACCTTGGAGTCATTTTTGACCAGGACATGTCCTTCAATGCACATATTAAACAAATATGTAAGACTGCTTTCTTCCATTTGTGCAACATCTCTAAAATTAGAAATATCCTGTCTCAGAGTGATGCTGAAAAACTAGTTCATGCATTTATTACTTCCAGGCTGGACTACTGTAATTCTTTATTATCAGGATGTCCTAAAAACTCGCTGAAAAGCCTTCAGCTAATCCAAAATGCTGCAGCAAGAGTCCTGACAGGGACTAGAAAGAGAGAGCAGATTTCTCCTGTTTTGGCTTCCCTTCATTGGCTTCCTGTTAAATCCAGAATTGAATTCAAAATCCTGCTCCTCACATACAAGGTCTTAAATAATCAGGCCCCATCTTATCTTAATGACCTTGTAGTACCATATCACCCTATTAGAGCACTTCGCTCTCACTCTGCAGGCCTACTTGTTGTTCCTAGAGTATTTAAAAGTAGAATGGGAGGGAGAGCCTTCAGTTTTCAGGCCCCTCTTCTGTGGAACCAGCTTCCAGTTTGGATTCGGGAGACAGACACTATCTCTACTTTCAAGATTAGGCTTCAAACTTTCCTTTTTGCTAAAGCATATAGTTAGGGCTGGACCAGGTGACCCTGAATCCTCCCTTAGTTATGCTGCAATAGACGTAGGCTGCCGGGGATTCCCATGATGCATTGAGTTTTTCCTTTCCAGTCACCTTTCTAACTCACTATGTGTTAATAGACCTCTCTGCAATGAATCATACTTGTTATTAATCTCTGTCTCTCTTCCACAGCATGTCTTTATCCTGTTTTCCTTCTCTCACCCCAACCGGTCGCAGCAGATGGCCCCGCCCCTCCCTGAGCCTGGTTCTGCTGGAGGTTTCTTCCTGTTAAAAGGGAGTTTTTCCTTCCCACTGTCGCCAAAGTGCTTGCTCATAGGGGGTCATATGATTGTTGGGTTTTTCTCTGTACCTATGAAGCGCCTTGAGGTGACTTTTGTTGTGATTTGGCGCTATATAAATAAAATTGAATTGAATTGAATTATGCAAATTAACAATACAAATGTATCATTATTGTTTTTGCCATTGTGAAGACCAAAACAGGCAATGCATTCATTCAATCAAAATCCAAAGTGTAATTAACTAAATATGATCTTACATGAATAATTAGTATCATGCAGATAAGGGAAAAAGAGCAAGAAATGTGGTACAAAGAAAAATTAATGTTACTATGAACTACATGGTAACATTTATTGTTAAAGGTAATATGAAGTCAGCTTAAAGTATTTCTGTATTTGCACATGTAGCTTTACACCTTGGATGAATTCAAAGAGGAAGGTGAAGATGCCCCTGAGAAGTGAAGGGCTAAAGAAACAAAGCAGAGACAGATATGATGGATAACCACACCGTCTGTACCCCACCCCCTCGCAAATGCTCTCCTTGCAACCCCTCCTAGGGGCTGCCACTATTGTGAGGATTGTGTGCTGTTCAGCAGATTGGAGAAGAATAGACTTGATTTCATGTTTACACTTTTTAAAATTAGAAAGTTTATTAACCAAGCAGGATGAAAAAAAACAAGATGATTGCGTCTTATTTTGGTGGTAGTGCCTGGACTTCTTCTCTCCCAAATTTTCATTCTCTATTCTCTCTGATGAGAGCGATCATTGTTGTAATCATTTAATCATTCAGTTCCCAGAATACTTTATTTGGTGAGTAAAATGTAACTGTGATTGAAATGAGAACAAAAACAAGCAGCAGAGCCAAAAACAAAGTAAAATCTGGTGCAAAAAATGATGGTGGAATGAAAAGAAGTTACAGGTTGAAGAAGGATTAGTCACACTTACCTATGCCTGAAATCTTTGTTTCTTTGAAAAAAGGCAAGAAAACCCAAGAAAGCAAAGAGAAACAAGTTAGTTACCAGATTGGTGCTCGACTGATATTACAATTAAATCTCTAGGGGAAAAATACTACAGCGTAAGCAACAGTTAGAATGGGAAATATGTCTTTTGGATATCAGTATGAAAGAGATGTTAGTCTAAAACATGGCTGTTTTCCACTATGTTGTTAGTTCTTCATTAGTTAGCTAACATTAAAGTTAGCAAGTGGAATTCTATTAGCAGAAACCAACCAACCCAGTGACATCGTGGCACTCAACATGTTCTAAAACTTTGACTTTAAACACTTGTTTCTTAAATCCAGACAGTGTTAAACCTCTTTGAAAGTAGGGCTCCATGGTGTAAATTAGCATTACATTACATTGTGTTAGCATTGCAATTAGCATTAAATGTAGTATTACATTTCTACTTTAAGTACTCTTAAATCAGGTCATTTTGACAAATCACTGGGTACTGTTTTATTTTACATCAGCTCATGAATGCATTTACAGTTACCCAGGGAAAGCTGGATGAAATGGTCGGTCCTTGAAAAAGGACTGTCAGTTCCGTGGGTAAGACCTTGGACTGTGTCCAAACTAAGGGGCTACATCCTTTGAAGGCCACGAAGACCAGAAGTGCAAGGCTGTTAAATTGGACAGTCTGCCTAGTAACCGCGACATAAGCAGCTACAGCTGTGGTGGACGGCATGTTCGATAGAAATACAGAAAATATTTATGTCATATGTTTGACTTTTATCTGAGAAAGTTGTTGTTTCATCTGTGTGTGATGTATCTGGGAGAACATTACAACCATGCGCTGAGCCAACAATGCTAACTTTAGCTAGTAAACTAGTTTGCTACTGTAGTTCGATGGTGCAAATGTAACAGGATTTACATTATATTTTATTATATATACAGCTTGTGCATTTAAAAAAAAGAAGAAAAAAGAAGCAAAGGTCAGTGGTGGTATTTAACTCACCATCTTTAGCATTTCATTTCAAATTCAAGGTATGCATTTCTATTTCATATCATTTATACCTGTGTGACTGTCTAACATACAAATATTAATATACAGTGACCACTGCCTGAAAGCTTTAGTTATATTTAAGGGTAATATGCCAAAAACAAACTAAAAGATTTGATCCTTGCGTGTTTCAGAAAAAAATGGAAGACAAACTGATGCAGTAAATATTCTTTTATTGATGAGAAAACTGTGTATTTTAAGATGTTGAAGATATGAGAGCATTAAACAGGCTGATGTTTGTGTAAGAGGCTCTAACAGGAGAGAGATGACACAGAAACATGACATCCTTATAAAATACTGACACACTTTATGAATGGACAACTTTTCACAGCTCTTTGAACTATTTATTTAAATGAGCTGCATACATTTCCCAGTGAAACCAGCACAATTCCACTGTGATAAAAACAATACTTTAACTAAATATGTTCTGGATAAAACAAATTGTTATCAAAGGTGTCCATGGGACCTTTATTGTTCCTTTTTTCCCTGTCAGATCCTGTCCTGCAGGATAAACATCAGTGAGTGGTTCCCTGTATGCAGCTGTTACAGTTTGTGTTGGAGATACTTCTGCAAATGCAGGAAGCAAATATCTAGAAACTGTTTAAATATTTCCACCAGTCCCTCAGCTACAGAGAACGTCTGTCTGTTCTCCCCCTGTTCTCCTCTGCATCTCTCAGCTGCTGCTGGCTCCCTTTTCTCCTCCTCTTCCTCACACACTGCTCCTGGTGTATCGTCAGGGGTGGAGAGCCTCGTCCCGTCTCCTCTCACCTTCTCAGTCTCTCCTGACTCTGGAGACTTGCAGAAGGAAATCAACCATGGCAGTTAACAAGTAAAGCAAAAAACTTTATCAAATATCTGTTAACGTTCAGATGAAAATGCAATTTTCTAATAGAATCACATGGACATAGTTTATGTATTTAAATCAGAGAGATAAAAAACTAAGAGAAAATGGCAACAGGACTTACGATCCTGCAGAGTGTTGGTCTTTATAACAAGGGTGACGTGCTCAGGTTGTTTGATATAAGCATGAGAAAAACATGGCGGAGGACTTCTCCATCTACTGTCTGTGTCATTATTAGTGTCTCGATATAGGCTGAGATCTCTTCTAACTCTAAACCACAGCGTGGTTGAGTCTGTGTCCTCACTACAGTTCACGGGCCACATGTTTGGTCCCTGTAAACACACTTGGCTTAAAGAGTAAACCATCTGCTCGGTTTATCCTAAAACCTTTAACTACGTTGGGCACCGCAGACCCAGCTTCAGTAAGAAAACTAAACTAACTAGCCAGAGCTTGTATGACCTGAGCTCACTAATGCCATGTAACTTAGGAACTTCGTTAAGAACTAACGAAGGTTAGCTGAATTTAACATTTGAAGACTTTTCATTATGCTAACATTTGTTCTGCTGCATATTTCAGTGAGATAAAAACCCAGTACTTACTTTTAAAAGTTTATTTCTGGACCGCTTCGCTTCGACTGTTTTCTCCCAAAAATTTCTTTAACCTTTGATTCGCAGTGAATCCTGAGATAGGGTGGGCCACGAAGGATACACCATCCTTAAAATCTGAGGAAAAGGAGGACGCACTTGTGGGCCGCATTTGGAGCAGCCTTCGAATTTGGACAGCCTACAAACACGGCCTCCGAAGGATGCAGCCTCTGAATTTGGACACAGCCTTTATCTCTGTGAAACCAGGAAATGTATTCTCTGGATTAGGTTTCAATTCCAACAGCAGCAGTGGACCTCCCCTCCTTACCTTAGCTCCATGACACTGGTAACATTCCCAGAGGGAAAAATCCTTCTGATGTAGTTGAAGTCGCCAACAAAAATGCTGCCGTCTGCTCCACATGCCAGAGCCAAGGGTGCCAACAGCTTGTTGCCCTCTGCCTGCCCGTTACAGCTGGGGCACGAGATGCTGCGGCGACGACCGTTTCCTAGAAGAGGAAGTTAAAATTCATTTTTCCATACATGAACCAGTAGCTGGTTAAAATCGAGTTGGGGTGGATTCACTAATTTCCAAGAGAACAGCTTTTTATAATTAAAATAAAACAACGATGAAAACCAATCTGCAGTACATGTGTGTGATTCCTGCACTGTGTAGTTGTCTGTGAAATGGAATAGAATGGCAACTATACAACACTTTTCTAGTCTTACTGACTATTAAAACACTTTTTACACTACAACCCATTTTTAACCTTACAGTCAAACAATGCTTCATTCTACACTCTTTAAGCACTCCTGCCCCACATCCATGACCAGTTTAGAATCATCAGTTAATCCCAACATCCATGTCTTTGGAATGTCATTGATTTTTAATTCCGGTGAAAGTCGGAGTATGAGGAGGAAACCCATACTGATGGCCACAGATGGGATATGAAACAGGAACCCTTTTTACTGTGAGGAGATGGTAACCAGTGCATCACCATGCTGCCACCATGTGGCTCGTTGAACCAATGCATCAATCACAGCAACTAGTTTACAAAAACGCGTTATTGTATTCAATGTTACTGGAAGGTAGCAACTATGTTTTTACTGAGATCAAAGGTTTCTGACACTTTTCATGGTGGACTTTCTTTCTGCTATTTCAAGTTTTTATTTGAAGTTTAGTTTGTTGTAGTTTTTGCAGAATTTGAGTTTTGTTCCCTTTTTGAGAACTGGTTTAATTTCTGTTCTAGTTTGGTTATCTTCTGTTTATGGTTATACTCTGGATTCAGCTCCTTGTTTCAGTGTATTTCTTTCTGATGAGTTACGTAAACTTCTGACTACAAATGTATGTAACAGAAAACAATTAAAGTACAGGCCACAGGAAATATGCAATCAGCATGCAGTGACCAGCACTGATTATGTGTGTGCATGCTCAACCAAACTGGGAAGCTTTTATTCTATACTTACCCATGATGCTGTTGATGACAGGTGGCTGCTGGGAAATGAAGACATTCTCACCGTTGCCTTTGTACAGTATACCTGGAAACGAGATGGATAAAGCATTGAAGGAAAGTGTCTGTGTGTAAATACAGAGATGCTGCAATTTTCACTCTGCATGGAAGAAAATCTCTTTATGAAAAACTGCTTCAGCCTGGTTCATCTATCAGACTTTTTTCATATAAAATTAGACCTTCAGTCACCTGTTAATTTCATGTACCATTTTTACAGTACTGTCCAAATAAAGTTAAACTAAAACTACTATAAATCGACCCAGTCATGTCTGAACTTTGGTAGCCAGCGCCTGAGGCACACAATTTTAAGGGAGAACATTGTTTAAACTGAGGTGTAATATTTTAGGTTGGTAGAAACAATGAGGGATGACAGAGGAGAGAAAGCAGGGTAAGAACGATAAGGGGTAGGTCGGCTGGCTTGTGAGGAGGTTGATGAGGAAAGATGAAAAGATCAACAGAGGAGAGATGCACTTGTTCTTCAAAGTAAGACATCAAAGACGCCTCCTGTGGTGAACTGAATTATTAAAACTGCCACTTTCTTGGAACCCAGTTCATCTTATCTTTCTTTCTTATTTTATGCTTGGATGCAAAGCAAACCAGAGATTTAAAAAAAAAAGACTTGCTACATTTGATGGATCTGGAGCGTACACACAGTGTCTGGTTTGGCAAATCTGTCACGCTTGTCAAATTTTAACAGAAGACAAAGAGAACCAGAGAAAATACAAAACACAGTTTTTAAATGGTTTTTAAATTTACCTACCTAGCCCTATGTGGGAAAGTAATTGGCCCCCAAAACCTAATAACTGCACAGCAAAATCTCCAGTGTTAAATTAACACTACAGAGTGTTTATATGTGTCCACACTGTTGAGTGTTAAATGAACACTTTTGACAGTGTTGTATTTTTAAAAGTAACCTAGTCAGTTTTCAAGATTTACAATGACTAACACAGAGCAGTGCTGATTTTCTGAACACTGGAAAATAACTCAAAATGTTAGAAATATTCCAGTGTTAGAAAATCAGCACTGCTCTGTGTTAGTCAGGAGCTGAAAACGCTAACAAAACCGAAACTTTAAGCTAAACAAAAGAACACAGAAGAAACGTAGGCGATGAAACACAGGCGAACCGATGAGGAACAGAAGGAAACACACACTATATACACACACACCGAGGGTAACGAGGCAAACAGGCAAAGAACACAGCTGTGAGTAATTAGACTCGCCGAGACCGTGAGGAAGACAAACAGAACACACTGACACAGGACACAGACTGTCAAAATAAAACAGGAAATACATGAATGGAGAGACAAGGAAAACAACAGGTAACACAAGAGAGGCACAGTAACATCTAAACACTAGAAATCATTAACAAATAACCAGAAACAAACTAAATCGATCAATATTCATAATCACAAATCACTAGACTCCGGACCATGACACGTTGTGTCACTCTTAGCAGCAAAAACTACAAACACTACAAAAAACAAACAAACAAACAAACACAAAAACCCCATTCCTTTATGAAAACCCAACTAAAACCCCAAATGATAAGTTAGAATGGGATCCAAAAACTGAAATTAAGTCTTTCTAATAGGAATACCTACCCGCAAACTAATTCCTGTGCAGTTTGACACTTCTCTAAGCGAAACGTGACTTCTTTAGAGAATAAAAAATGCTCAAAATTTAGGAAAAACAGTGACTTGTGCTGTCCTGAGAAAAAGATTTATAAATGTTGAACTCAGGAGACCACTAGTCTTCCTATATTAACCCAGATCAGTATATAAGTGGTATCAAAACATACCAATTGTGCTGCTTGTCTGCAATGCACAGCTTAACTTTTCTGCCCTTGAATTACTATTACAGTTACATTTATACTACTTTATTAGTAAAAAAATATTTAAACCATTCCTTTAGGACAAGAACTAAGACACTATAAAAAACCTCACTTAAAAAGCCATCTCTAGACCCAGCTGTCTTAGCTAATTATAGGCCAATCTCCAACCTTCCTTTCATATCAAACATCCTTGAAAGAGTAGTTGTCAAACAGCTAACAGATCATCTGCAGAGGAATGGCTTATTTGAAGAGTTTCAGTCAGGTTTCAGAGCTCATCACAGCACAGAAACAGCTTTAGTGAAGGTTACAAAAGATCTTCTTATGGCCTCAGACAGTGATACTGTTGACCATATGTATATAGTGGTTAGAGCGTGCCTCACCTTGGTTGCTTCTTTTTTGGTGTCTTGGACATTTTGTTTAGTGTGGATGTTTTCTTTTGTTTGTTTTGTAAAAATCTTTTGGTATGCTATTGTGGGTGATGCTTATATTTGAATTTTTGGTTGTTGGCAGCTGGAGTTTTGGCAAAGCAGTGTGGTGTGTTTATAGCTACGGGCCATGCCATACCTGCCAATCATTGATGTTTACTCCCACAACTCCTGGTTTGTACCTGGTTACCCATGTTGTTGGGTAGGGGACATTTCTGGTAAGGGGAGAGGGTATTAACTCGTTTGATGGGCCAAGTTGTGTGGTAGCCATTTTAATAAATGGAGATGTATTTTAATATTGCATTCTGCTGTTGACTTATGATGTTGCAAGTTAATTTCCATTGCCATTTTAAGAAGGTGGCGTGTGTCAACCCTTCAAATGTCAAGAAATCCTGGCCAGCTGTTACTCCAGGTGTTAATCCAGGCTAAGGCACTGCAGGCACTTCACCTCTGTCCTCCACACTATAAAAGATGGCTCAAATTAACTTCTCAGTTTCTCTCTTCTACTCCACCTTTCATCAACTCTTCGGTGATGTTTCTGTCTTGGTTAGAGTTTGTTTAATAAATGCTAAACTTCTTCTGTGGACCTTCTCACCTAATCTGAGGTAGTTTGTCAGGTATGTATGTGTGTGTATCCTAGTAGATACACCTGTGTCATCAAGTTCCAAATCATAGATGACTTCTTTATCGAGTTATCACATTCTGAAGATTTTCGAAAAACTTGACCTTCAACCTTGATCTAAAAGTTGAAGTCACTGAAATTTGAACTCATCTGATATCTTTAGTAGATGGTATCAATCAAGCTTTCCGTTGCATCGTTCTCGACTTGGATGTCTGCATCGCCCCCCGCGACCACCTGCCCACCCGGCAGGGTGATGACAACACCCCATCAGTCATCTATGGCTAAGGGATGAATAATCTCTTAAAAACAGATTAATCAAAAATAAGACAAATCTGGATGGATCAACTTAAGACACACAACTCCAGTACATCATGCTTTATTCATGTTCTCAGTTTGAGGTTGTTTCTAGTTTCTTTAAATACAATAGTATAATTATCACTCTGTTATATATGATCACACATACAGGGGATGACATTTGAATTCACCTTTCATGATATCACCTTTCTTTGACAAATACAATCTTCCACTGTTTACCATATGCATTTTGAACATATCTTATGTATACACTGTTGACAAGGAAAATGGTACATTAATGTTAGTTAATGTAACTTAATGTTTAATGTAGACTGTAAACTGCAAATATTGGCAGAATTCACTGATTTGCAAATCATTTAACTGCAAATAGCACAAAGACAAAAATTCAGGTGAAGTCATATTGCTTTGTTTTTAACTAAATGATCAGACTGTCATGATCCGGAGGTCTGGAAAATTCCATCAGGCACCTGAGTTCCTTGGTCTCCACCCCTGGGCGGAGCCATCAGCTTTCCTGCAGTCCCACACACCAGAAGCTGATTCTGGGTAATCGGGTTGAGGATTTAAGCTCTACGCAGACTCTCCTTCACCACCAGTTTGTCAATGACCTCACGTTGGTATTGGCTCCAAGTTTTCAGGCTCTTGTTTCTTGTTTTTTCCGTTTTCCTATGCCACAGTTCACCTGGACCTTCCTTGCCGCTTACGTTCAGCTTCAGCTCTTCTCGGACTACCTCTCCATTCTGGAAAGTACTGTGAACCTCACCTGCCTGCCCTCCAGCCACCTCTCACCGCCTCGGACGCAGTGGAACTCAGGTCAGCCAGTCTTTGCCATTACTCACCTGGATTCTCACCGCCTGTCCCTCAAAGCCAAACTCACCCCGGCTACAAGTAAGCCACATCAGTCATACTCCACTTCCCCAAGTGTCCTTCGCCTCGCCACCTTCCTAACCCCGTTCTCTTCTCTTCTCAGACGTACCCGCTTCGTTCCAGTTGCACCTGTTAAGTCCCAGTTTTCCCTTACTGACCCACGCTCTCCTCTACTAACACTTTGCTTCAAATTACACTCTGTTGTCTTAAACACTGTAAAACTTACTTGCTGTCTCTGTTGTGGTTCTCTGCGTTTGAGTCCAGCTTTGCTATCAGCCCGCGCCCGCTGTGACACAGACGGGCACCAGAATAAAGTTATAACCTTAATGCAGGTATGAGGACCTGTGAGGTCTGTTACCATCATTGTGTTAATGTTCATATGAGGATGGCTTTGGTTCAAATGACTGTCACATGCTCATGTCTGCTGCCATACAGTCTGTGATCCATTTATAACTTTCTTATGTTTACTCAATCTAAGACATAAAATGAATCATGGGAGCATTCCTCATTGGCAGGGCATAAGTCAGTATTCACTAAACAAGTGTGCTTCTTGCAAATATAATATAAATATTGCCCATTCCACGAGAGGCCACCTACAGCTGAACTACGAATAAAACACTGGAGCAGTGTTGGATTCTCAGACAAATAATTATTCAAGCAGTGCGTTTGGTCTCAAAGAGACTGTGCACTGCAGTTCTGTCCCTCCAGATACAGAGTCACACCCACGGAGAGCAGAACACATGTTGCCAGATACCACAAATCACACTTACTAATAGACACACTCTTTTTCATACACACACATATACACTGAATGGGGTGAGGAGGTGTTGAAAGCCCAGGAGGACCGCAAGGAGAGAAGGTGAATAGCAATGTGATGGATAGGGTGACAGACAGAGTTCAGCGAGGGAGGGAGCTGTCGGAGAGGGGTGGTGTGAAGGGTATAAGGATGAAAAGCCTTTAAAAATTTATTTTTTTTAAACATATGCTTTAAGGCAGCGGTCCCCAACCTTTTTTGCGCCACGGACCGGCCTTTAAGGTGTCGCGGATAAATACAACAAAATAAAACTAGTACCGGTACCGAAAAAAACAAGATTTATTCATAACACACGTGAAAAGACCCAGGAAAACCGAGTTAACGATAAAAACGATAACAAAATAACGCTGAAAACCGATTAAAAACCCTGAAAACCATACATTTCACACCTGAGCCTCAACTCTCGCGGCCCGGTACCGGTCCGAGGCCCAGGGGTTGGGGAGCGCTGCTTTAAGGGATCATGCATCTTAACAAGACAAATTCAGCACAAAGCTACAAAAATCTGTCTGGCTAATTCTGCTGTCTACTCATTTGGACTTTGCATGCATCATATTCAAACCAGTCAATTAAAAACATAGACAGCCGACAGCCCAGAGCAACCGTTACTTTCATTACAAATGATCAGATCTGATTGGTGAGTAGTAAGAATTCTGGGCAAAGTTAGCAATTAGACTCCAAATTCTAACAAACAAACTCTCTTTTCCCTACTCTCATGGCTAAAGCCTGCATGAATAACATTAGTTTTAGTAGGACTGTTTTCTTTTACAGTGTGGAGATGATTTCAGTATTGTCACATATTGCTGTGTGTAGTTCAGTAACGCTAAATATAATGTATAACCTACCATTCTGTACATCCAGGATGTGATGCTTATCCAGTGTCCATCCGCCCACGTTGGAAGCATCCAACTCATAGCCCTGTAGAATAGCTGTCCTCTTCTCCCACAGGATAAGATCCAGGCAGGACTCGTATTCAAAACCTACAGACACTGTTAGACACAGAGTTTCAGGTAAGTCCACATATTCAATTCTTTCCTTTGTACATTTTCAAACCAAACAGGAAACCCTGTGCAATTCTGAACAAAGATGAGCCACAGTTACCCTCACATTTGTTTGCTTGTGCAACATGCAGTGACTCCTGATGTTGGTTCACTGAGAGCCTTCACTTTTAGGTCAAACACACACACACACACACACACACACACACACACACACACACACACACACACAGTGCATTTTCCACCATCTCCATTGTATGAACTATTAGCCACTACAGCTGAGTATGTATAAAATTTACAAGAAAGCTTTTTAGTGCTACTTCCTTAGCACCATCATGTGCTATGATATTACACATCTGAAATACAAGACTGGCGCCAGAGCCTCTGTAACATCAACTTTCAGTATATTCAGATACACTATCAGTCAAAACTTTGGACACAGCTTCTCATTTAAAGGTTTTTCTTTATTTTCTATTTTTTGACTGTTGATTCCCACTGAAGGCATCAAAACTATGAATGAACACATACATAATTATGTAGTAAACAAAAAACATGCGCCCTGCGACAGACTGGCGACCTGTCCAGGGTGTACCCCGCCTCTCGCCCTATGACAGCTGGGATAGGCTCCAGCGCCCCCCGCGACCCTGGAAAGGATAAGCGGAAGCGGATGGATGGATGGATGGAACAAAAAACATGTTTTATATTTTAGATTCATCAAATTATCCACCCTTTGCTTTGATTCCTGCTTTGCACGCTCTTGGCATTCTCTCCATGAGCTTCATGAGGTCGTCACTTGAAATGGTTTCCCAACAGTCTTGAAGGAGTTCCCAGAGATGCTGAGCACCTGTTGGCCTGTTTGCCTTCACTCTGCGCTCCATCTCATCCCAAACCATCTCAGTTGGGTTAAGGTCAGGTGACTGTAGAGGCCAGGCCACATAAATCCCCAACAGTGTTACTAGCAAAGCCCCCCCACACCATCACACCTCCTGCTCCATGCTTCACAGTGAGAACCATGCATGTAGAGACCATCAGTTCACCTTTTCTGCACAAAGACACGGCGGGTGGAACCAAAGATCTGAAATGTGGACTCATCAGACCACTGGTCTAATGTCCATTCCTTGTGTTTCTTGGCCCAAACAAATCTCTTCTGCGTGTTGTTTTTCCTTAGTAGTGGTTTCTTAGCAGCTATTTGAACATAATAGCTTGATTTGTCTCCTCTGAACAGCTGATGTAGAGATGTGTCTGCTACTGTGGCATTTATATGGGCTCTGATCTGAGCTGCTGTTAACTTGTGATTTGTGAGGCTGGTGACCTGGACGAATTTATCCTCAGCAGCAGAGGGGACTCTTGGTCTTCCTTTCCTGGGGCGGTCCTTATGCGAGCCAGTTTCATCGTAGCACTTAATGGTTTTTGCAACTGCACTTGGGGACATTCAAAATTTTAGCAATTTTCCTGACCTTCAGTTCTTAAAGTCATGATGGGCTGTTGTTTCTCTTAGCTGATTGGTTCTTGCCATAATATGAATTCTAACAGTTGTCAAATAGGGCTGTGAGCTGTGTACCAACCTGACTTCTGCACAACCTAACTGATGGTCCCAACCCCATTAAGAAGGCAAGAAATTCCACCAATGAACCTTGACAAGGCACACCTGTGAAGTGAAACCATTTCAGGTGACTACATCATGAAACTCATTGAGAGAAGGCCGAGGGTCTGCAGCGCTGTCAACAAAGCAAAGGGTGGAAGCTAAAATATAAGACATATTTAGAGTTATACATCAATTTTTAATAAAGAAAAACCATTAAATCAAAAGATGTGTCCAGTGATTAGAGTCGGTTCAACTCCCAACCGGGGCGGGGCATGTGTATCCAGTAAGGGGCTCTAGGCAAGACAACCCCCTCCCCAATGCTAACCAAGCCTACCTTGGACATGAGTGAGAGACATAAAAATGAAGCTATACCGGCTCAGACGTCGCCAAGATTAACAAGGTCTGCATCAGTTGTTGAGGAAACAGGACATACTGATGAGAAATGGGGTACTGGAACAAGATAGCATAAGTGGGCAAGAGATAAAAATAGGGCACTGTTGGAATGCTACTATGCAAGTAATCCCAGCAGAAGGGGTTACATGAATAGGATGAGGGATCCAGATTGACGGCGAAACAATGAGTAGCTCACCTCCTCTACATGGATGGCATCAAGCTGTATGCCAAGCATGAACGAGACATTGATTCACTGATATACAGCAACGACACTGGAATGTCATTCGG
This sequence comes from Oreochromis niloticus, assembly GCF_001858045.2. NCBI lineage: Eukaryota > Metazoa > Chordata > Actinopteri > Cichliformes > Cichlidae > Oreochromis > Oreochromis niloticus. Next base: position 2,449,875 of record NC_031971.2, read on the forward strand.
ACTGGAGAAGTGTAGTAGTCAGGTAGTCAGAACTGAGGGGATCGAACTACCAGAAGGCAACATTGCAGACATAGAGCACAGTTACAAGTACCTGGGCATCCCACGAGCAAATGGGAACCATGAAGATGCCGCTAGAAAAGCTGCAACCACCAAGTACCTGCAGAGGGTCAGGCAAGTCCTGAGGAGTCAGCTAAATAAGAAGAACAAGATCCAGGCTATCAACACCTACGTCCTGCCCGTGATCAGGTACCCTGCTGGTATAATAAGCTGGCCAAAGGAGGAGATAGAAGCCACCGACATCAAGACAAGAAAGCTCCTGACCATGCATGGAGGGTTTCACCCCAAGTCCAGCAGCCTGAGGCTGTATGCTAAGCGGAAGGAAGGAGGCCGGGGACTGGTGAGTGTCAGTATCATGGTCCAGGATGAGACAACGAAGGCAATGATGGCATCTGGATTTATATTTAACATGGAGGAGTTCGTATGGCCAAGCCATCTTGTTTTGTCCCCTGAGCAACAGGTGGAACTTCAAGTTCTCATAGAAAGAACTTCTAGCTCCTTGTTGATATCGCTGTTGTTGTTGTTTCTTAACTCAGAAAAGTAAAACAGCAACATAAAAAAACCAAAAAAACTATCTCTCTTAAAATTTATGGTGCTTTAGATGTAACGCATTAGAAGATGAAAACAAACAAGCCTCTGCATTTATGAGTTAAAAGAGAATATTACATGTTGTAAGTTTCAAAACACTTTTAAGAAACTAACAAATTAACATACCACTTCAGATAAACAATTTAAGGAAGCTTTTCAGCCAGACTAAAGAAAAAGATGAGATTGTTAGAAAAGTGTCTGCAAACGTGATTACAACTAATGCTGTTTTCATGCAGAGTATGGCAGTAACAATGTTTAAAGCCCTATATGTGATGCTGATGAATAAAAACTGATTACAGTAGGATTTTCCAGATATCAAACCTTATAGCAAATGCCCAAAACTGCCTGTATTTTTGGAAAAACTGTATTTTCTATTTGTACAAACTTACCAACTGCCTCTGATAGTCCATAGACACGCTGGCCATAGGCATCTGTCTTGTCCCAGATAAATGTGTATGACAGATTTGGTTGTGCAGGGAACCATTTTTGGAAGAGGCGGCCCACCACTGCCACCATCAGGTGAACCTGGATTGACAGGAAAGTCTTAACTTCATTGATACTGATTAATTCACAGAAAACAGTAACGGTAGGCATTTGTTTTAGGTGCAACTTGAAATGCTGGGAAATATTACTTATCACACCTTCATCAAATTGAAAGGTATTGATGTCTGCGTCATGGTGACTTTCAGGACTGGTTTATATCCTGCTGCTCTGGAGCTAAGGTAGATCAAGTTTAAATCACTGCCAGGTATTGAGGTCTGTTCTTGTAGAACCTATAGAAGGAAACAAAACAGACCAGACACATTAGTACCCACGGTTCCAAATTACATCCTAGGCATCACTTTCACTCATTTTCACTGGTTATACACTGCTGCTAAATAGCACAGGTTCATATGACCACTGGTCCGAAATGTCCATTGTGAATGTTTAAAAGAAAAGAGAAAAAGAGAAAAACAAAAACAAGTATTGCACCCAACACAGGTCAGGGTATTAAAAACTATTTCAATCTATTTTCCAACTCTAAGTGGTCCACAGTACTGGACAAGCTAGCTTTATTTTTATTTAAATATGTAAATGACCAGAAAGGTGTGTACTAATGCAACTGCTGTAAATGAAATGCTATTCAATTTACCTAGAACTATAAAACATCAAAATAAATGAAGCTTCAATACGGTCGATCTCCAAAGGGGGATCTCTCACACAAAGACATAAAACAGATCATAACACACCGATACTTCTGTGACCTTTCTGATAGCCGAAGTGAGGCAACTGTGTGTTCAATGATGGCTGTCCACAGTGAACAGAAATGGCCTCTTTTACTCCTTCTTCAAACCATGATGATATCAGCTGCGTTGGCCAGCCTTCCCTGGCACTGTCCACTGAACCCACTGCTTTACCCATCCCCTGCAGCTGAGCCACAAACCACACTCCGCCACATTCCTGATGCAAACTGAAGTGCTGTACTAAGCGCAAAATTGCTGTCGATGCCAAGTGCACCAGACCCACAATAAACTTTCAGTGGAGTGACTCAGGAGACTACCAACGACAGGGAAGAATGCCACGGATTGACATATGACCTGCTAGAGGTTCACCCAAGCAACCAGAACCAACAATCATAGTTCCAGTGTGCATGCAACTTAATAGCCCAGTACAATTGACAGCCATGCATATTCATGCCATAATTCTGCTCCCTTCACTTTCTTCATGTTCTTTATTTATTCATTTTTTCCTTCCTATCATTCTGGTACAGGTTCAGCTTGGTTTCATCAGTCCAAACATTTTTCTGTCAAAGTCTTTCAGTTGTTTTCTGGCAAAATCTAATCTTGTCTTTTTGCTCTTGAGTGTAACCAGTGGTTTGCACCTTGCTATAAAGCCTCTGTTTTAGACTTTGGTGTTCTCAACTAGGTTTTATGTTGTGAAAGTTTAATTTAGACAACCAAGAAACTATTCTGCAAATCCTCTTTCACTTGCATCGACGTACCTTTGGACCTCAAACTGCGAGCAAGCAGCTACTAAATAAAAGTTTAACACACTGAATCAGTTCCAGATATTTTATCTGCTTAATTTGTCAGATAATAATCAGGACATACACATGTCACCTGGGCATGCCGCTGCTTGTCAGTGAACTGTCCATTTACCTTGGAGATTCTCAATATGAGATTATGTATAAAAAATTCCATTATTCATGAACAGCTAATGCACGCAGTGGTTCTCAAACAGCATGGCACGCCCCACTGCTGGGGTGCAGAGTTCTGACAGGTGGGGTGCAGGTTACCTGGCAGAAAAGTCATGCGGAACTACTGTTTAACATTGGAATCACTTTTATGGTGGAAAAAAGAAATTTGCAGCAGTTACGTTAATAATACATGCATCCGCTGAAAAGCTGCAGGTGTGTGTACGTCGAAGTGTAGTGAAAAGTGCGAACATGTGGTCGGGTCTGTCGTGCATCGTTTGCAGTGATGCTGAAACCCAGGACTGGGGCACGAGAGACCCAACCGCGTGTTCGCACTTTTCACTACACTTCTTTATTGCGGCTGTCGACTTACGCACACAGCTGCAGCTTTATCGGCTGCAGCCTACACACATCAACAACAACGACAGGACCCAGTTCATTCTGTTTTAAGCCGGCGAGGCGTGATTGAAGATGCCGCTCAGGTGCGTCCGCCTCCCCCACAGCCACGCTGCAGACCACGCCCCGCCACAGCTCTGCAACAGTATTAAACTCTCACTAAATTATATATTTTTCATCTCTGTTCACAAGTTTTACAAGACTAACACTGAACTTTATTTTTTCATGTTTGGCAAAGTTCACATTCTGTTTAACTCGTTGCTTTTTTGAAGAAGTGCTCCAGACTCATGAAGCAGTCTAGTGACAAAAGCTACAAATAGTTGTTTGAAATGAAAGATGTTTGTTTAAAACAAAAATTGTTGAAGGATTCATCGTGAATGAGTTTATTATGCAAATAAAGTTGCAGCTCAGCTTTTCTGTCATTGTTTTGTTTAGATGGGGCGTAAAAATATTTCTTCCTGCCATGTGGGGATGATGTGAAAAGTTTGAGAACCACTGAGTTAATGTAATACTTTTGTTAAACATAAATAACGATGAAAGTCTGCAGTTCAATCACATTTTGATTGTGAAGAGAAACTGATGTTTGTGGTGCAAATGCAATGCAGAAGTGTAAGCAGTCACAAATTAGAGAGCTAAATTAAAAATAGCAGTGATGCTGGAAGTTGTCTAGACATGCCATCGAAGATGATCAGCCACATTTAAATCTGATAAGGTTTTTGATTTTTATGGTTCTTTTCCCAGAACCTTTTCTTCATACATGACAAATACGAGCAGATCACTGGAGTTGGTTGTTCCTAAAGATTTTGACATTGACCCTTCAAAGCTCTGCCTAGTACCTAATGGCTGCCATGGAGTTAGAACCAAAAGAAGTTATTGAATACAAAACAATAGAAAAAAAGACTAAGTTTCATTTCCAGTTACACAGCAGAGACTGCATGTTCCTCATTTGCTTGTGTTTTTTCCACCTGCTCCAGTTTGCTTCGACAAATCTAGAGGGATGAGTTTGTCTGTCTTAACATTTCTACTTTTATGGTCTAAACTGCAGCATTTCAGGGGTCTGTCAATAAACATTTAAAAAGACACACAATTAAACTCCAAATGAGACAAAAAAAAAAAAAAAAATCCTATCCTAGTGTCAAGATGTGAGGTAAATGATCTACAACCAACAGGACAGAAGCTGCAAAGACTTCTAAAAAGGAAGAGGGAGAAGAACTGATTGAGACTACACTGAAAAAAAAGTCCTGAGGGAATACTCCATTTGGAGTGTTATACTTCTCAGCTGCACTATTGCCTTTTCATTAGCTGGGCATTTAGCATTCATTACAGATCCATTTCATCCCTTTAAGGCCGGCCTTTTCACTGCCCTCCCTCTAATGGAGCCAGCTCCACCAAAAGCTAAGGAGCAGTTTTCCATTTGCTTGCTTTTGATCTACACTCGAACATGTGCACACACACACACACACGCGCACACACACACACACACACGCACACACACGCACACGCGCGCACACACACACACGTGTCCACACAGGTAGATGTGCTCTCCTATTCATGTGCAAAGAAACTGGCTTGTTTTTTATATGGACAAACACATACTGGTTAAATAAAAACTCATTATGACGCGCTAGCTGTAAAAATATAAAAACAGAGTTCTGTCATCTGTTTGACTTATTCTGTGGACTGTTTAATACGATATGATGCCCTGAAGCTTAAGCTTCAGGGCATCATATCGTAATCATATCGTAATATGATTACGATATGATATCGTAATCATATCGTAAGCACACTTAAGCACACTTGGATTATGCAGAAGGACGATGATCACCAGCACGTCCACCTCTGAATGCCTCAAAAAGAGAGACATTTCTGGTCTTTGTTTAAGCTCATGCTGAAGCATCTGAATCGCAGAGTTCATCCGTAAAAACCTTCAAGTGTGGCTGAATTGAAACAGTTCTGCAAAGAAGGGTCAAACTTCCTCCACATCAATGTGAACAATTATTTGGCATTTACGGCAAATACCTGATTGCAGTTGCTGCAGAGAGTGACAGGTTGTTTTCCTTAATAAATGAAATAATCATTTAAAAGTCCTGGCAGTGGTCAGTGCTTTTACATTCTGAAAGCTTGCAGTTTATAATCACCTGCCTTGTTTCCATGTTTGTCTTCATGTTCTATGATTACAAAAATTTTCCTTACTGTGCTCAGTGACAGCGGATGTTATGTAGGTTCATTTTCAGTTGCAGCCTGTCTTCTTGTAAAATGTTACATTAGTCTTAAAGTGGTGTGGCTGAATTCGTTTAGAAGCTATATTCCTCATATTTCTTAATGGAAATCTGTGAAAGCAATTGTGAGATGGGTGGAGTTTATACGCTGAATGATTTAGAAATGTGTCCTCATGAGCAGAATTTTTGGAATAGTGTACACTACAAACACTCGTCTTCCTTATATTTGTTTCTTTTAACTACAGGCTGTTATTATAGTCTCTACATATTCATAAGACAAGCTTTACATTGTTTTCCAAATCAAGCCAGGCTTTTCACCATTTCATGTTTGAATCATCATGTTTACATTTTTTCTGTGAAAGTGTTATTTATTTATTTTTTCCTTCTTTGTTCTAAAAATATTACACTATGTGCCTTTGTTTTTTTCTCTGACTCTGGCCTGATTACTTTCACCTCTTGCTCACCTGTTGGATTTGTGTATTTTGCTGTTATTCTACCCTTTGTCTTCTCAGAACCCATGCCTTGTGTCACTCAAACCCTTTGAGTGTGTTGCAGATTAAGTAGGTAATTTCCTTAACTTGTGCTGGAAAGGAGAGTCCGTCAGTTAGTCAAAGCTCAGATGCAGGAGGAATAATGGGGTTTTCGTCCTGGTTGTTGAACACAGGACCAGCTCTTGGAGAAGCATAAAAGCATTCGGCCCTTCAGCCCTCGGGTTGTCCTGTGACAGGTGCTTCGGGAGTATGGGGTGTCTGGCCCATTGCTACGGGCCATTCGATTCTGTTGGCTTCATCAGGTGATGGCCTCCAGCTTGCACTGGACCGGTTCGCAGCTGAGTGTGAAGCGGTGGGAATGAGAATCAGCACCTCCAAATCTGAGTGACCGAAAGAACGAGACTGCGGATACAAGCGGCGGAAATGGGCTTCCTCCGAAGAGTGGCTGGCTTCTCCCTAAGATATAAGGTGAGAAGTTCAGCCATCCGGGAGGGGCTCAGAGTAGAGCCGCTGCTCCTACACAGGAAAAGGAGCCAATTGAGGTTGTTCAGGCATCTGATAAGGATGCCTCCTGGGCGCCTCCTGGGTGAGGTGTTCCGGGCATGTCCCACCGGGAGGAGGCCCTGGGGCAGACCGAGGACATGCTGGAGGGATTATATCTTTTGGCTGGCCTCGGAACGCTTTGGAGTTCCACTGGACAAGCTGGAGAAGGTGGCTGGGCTTCTCTGCTTGGGCTGCTGCCCCCGCGACCCGGCCCCGGATAAGCGGAAGAAGATGAATGGATGGATTGTTAGCTTACATTTTTGGATTTTGCTGAAGAAAAAGCTAAATCCAAAAAAAAGTCTGAGGGGTGTCGGCCCCTGGTAAAACTAGGCAGCAAGATGAGGTGATATAAAGACACCCAGCTCAGCCCCCTGCTCCTCACTGTGGGAAACTCCAGACTGGAAAAGAGCCCTCTCCAGGAAGATGCTGTTTGTGGAGTTGAACCCATCTATATCTAGTAGGTGTCTATCAACCTTACACACTAGCTCAGTTTCCTTTTCCTCCAGAGAGGTGACATTCCATGTCCCAATCATCACCCCGAATAGCTAGGGAACGGCCCGCCAGGGTCTCCACCCGTCATCACCGCATGCAACCCCTACGTCACCTTGTGTGGGTGTTGGGTCTACAGGTGGGTCAGACCCATGTCTCCTCTTTGAAATATGGGCTATAGCCTGGCAACCAGGTGCTCGAGAGAGAGCACCGTCCCCAGGGCTGGGAGTCAGTGTACTTATTCAGATTAAATAGTCCCCATATTCAGCATCTTGGACACAAACATTACAGACATTTCAAAACACATATGTATGTTTTAATCTGCTCAACTTAAAGATTTAAGTTCACCAAGTATAACACAGTTAGCTGGCTCAAAGTGTTACAACATTTTTTTTAAATTACTTTATGATTTTGGGATTTCCATTGCAAAATTATTTACAGACAGGAGAGATCATATTCAAAGTGTCTTAGCTCCTATTAAAGTCCTCTGATTGATTTATTACCTGTGTTTCAGGTATGATGGGGCCATCTTCAGGTGAGCTTCTGTAAAATGTAGACAGAGGGGAAGCAACAATGACAGGACTTGGTCTGATGAAACCACTCAGGTCACAGCTAGGAATGTCATTTTCCTCCTGAAACAGCCAGACATGACATGTGTCGGTCACTGAATATGGAAAGGTGAGCTCAGCAGTCACAGCAGTGATTAAATTATTCATTTAACCCAAATAAATCTGTGATAGAAAGAGTAAATGAAACAAAGGTAGTATCTGTATATTTAGTGCAGTGTCAACAGTCAAACCCTCAGTCGTTCACCTTCTTCATGACAAGCGTGTCCATCACATAGAAGACATTCCACGGCACCCAAACAGTTCTGTACTGAGTGAGGAAGGGAGCACGCTCAAAGCTCAGTGTTAGGGATGCCCCACCATTGGCCAGAAGATCAAACCTGTCAGCACATCATCGTCAAACAAATGTGTACAGTAATTGCTGGGAAACAAGAAGTGTGAATACCATTCAGCTGAATTATACAAGCTTTAATAAGGAAAACCTTTTAATTCACTTCTGTTAACTTTAGACTGTTAGAGAATATAAGAGTGGATCTGCAAACTTCAGCAGTACAAAGAACTGACTTAAACTTTCATTTGTGACGGTGTAATTGGCTCATTTAAATTCTGTGAGTGTGCTTCATGTGCATATTGTGTCTATATATTGTGTGCATTACATACCTACAGTTGGAGTGTGTGAGCACGTTTGTTGTCTGTGTGCAGGTGTGTGTTTTCAATAGTGATTGATTACGTCCCTGTGAATTCAGTGGATTTTAAAAAGCATCTTCCCCACACGTTCACACGTTCTCTTCAGCTGACGTGAGAATAAAGATAGAAGCTGGTGTGAGTTGAGGTGGGAATATAAGAGCAGAATATAGATATGATTATACTCTCCCTCTGTTTGCTGTCTGTTTTTGTGTTTGTGTGTGTGTGTTTACATATCTTTGTGGGGACCAGAAATTGGAAGTTTACTATGCTTGTGGGGACCAACACCGTTATGGGGACAAAATTCCAGTCCCCATAAGTTTAAAGTTATTTTTCAGACTCAAAATGCAGTTAGGTTACAGTTAGGTTTAGGCTAAGGGATGTCCCCACAAAGATATGAAAACACGGTGTGTGTGGGTGTGTGTCTGTGTGTGAGGGGGTTACTCAGGAGACCCCCCCTGCTGGGCATTTGAAAGAATGCAGGTTTATGGCATTTTCACATTTACATGAAGCTACATCCACTTTTACATTCAGTATGTTTTACACACATGCAGATTGATAAGAAAATGTGAAGCATGGTTTTATTTTAGTTGTTGGTGGAAACCTCCATGAAGGACCCCTGTTTACCACCCTGGTCATCAAGTTTATTTAGTGAACAGACGATGCATAACATCTGTTTTAAACCACTGCTGAGAAGGGACATTTTTTGGAAAAGGCACAATGTTTGTATAAAAGGTGTATGAAAATCTTAATCTTAATAATGAATAAGTACACACATGCCATCCTTGCGTGTTATAGTGTATCCATGCTCAGGATAGTGAACAAATGTCACGTTGACTCCAATCAGAGGTGTTCCATCAGCTGTCAGAACCTGACCTCGAATTATCGACACCAAGCTAAAAAGAGAGAAAGAGAGCAGAGAGAACTCGTTTACTCACAGCTGCACTGCCTGCAAGATTTAATTAGAAAAATTACAAAATGTTAAATGGCAAATAGATATAATATATAAATAAGCCCATCAAGAACTGAAATCTTCCTGAGTCCCTGTGGCTGAGCTGGAAAACTGTCTTAAGAGATGGAAACACTTACAGAACACCTTAGCTTTGCAGTGTTACTCATTGTGATCGAACTGCAGAGTCCACTGAGGGATAACTTAAAAAACGACAATGGAGGAATGAGTACCGAGACTGCAATGGTATGCTGATGTAACTACAGTACTTACAGTGCATATTGTCTCTTGCATCAGTGTTTATGTGTTTTCTGTTACTATGTGGTTATTGTGGAAAAAATAACCACATGCCTCCGCCGCATTCCGGGTTTTGTCAGCCTCGTCTCTTGTTCCCGTGTTCAGTGTCCCCTCTCTCTCTCACCAGTCAGTCATGTTCCCATATCTATTTTTTCCCGGTCCAAGTGTCAAGCCCGCATGTCTTAGTCTTTGTTGCCATGGTTATCGGACATCCTGTTTTATTTTTACAGTCTCTCGCCCTGTTCAGTGTGCTCAGTTTTCTCCCTGTCTCATTGTGTCTGATTAATTCCAGCTGTGTTCCCTCCCGTTTCCTCTCCTTATCCTGTGTGTATTTAAGTCCAATGTCTTCCTCTGTTTGTTGTTGCTGTGTGTTTTCCCTGTGCTCCTTGCTTCCCTTGTAATTCCCAGTCAGTTCCCAGTTTCAGGTTTTGTTTTCTTGTCTGATGCACTTCATTATAAAGTCACAAACATTTCAGACATGCTTGGATGGACATGAATTTCAGTGTTTTAGTTTTTTCATCCCATTTTACTTGCTCTTGTGTAGAGCTGTCTTTACACACACACACACACACACACACACACACACACACACACACACACACACACACACATATATATTCAAAAAAAGAAATCATCTCAAACCCCCAATTTTTTTCCCCAGAATAATTTGTGAAGCTCCATAAAATCCACATAACTAAGCATTGCACATACAATACCATGACAACAAGCTACATGCAGTAATCTAACAATTAGCTTTACTAGCAACCAGGTCACAACTGCAAGATGTTTGAGTTATTTTCATGTAATTTAATTGGCAATTTGTGATATCTGACATCTAAAGGTAAAATTATTCCAGACCATAGATGATGTCAGATGATTGACATTTTTCAGTATTTTACCCATGCTTTGCCTGCAATCAAAGCACTGACCTTATAATTTGTGGAGCAGCTGAGACACAGCTGCTCCTTACCTGAAGGAAGGTAAGATATTTTTTTTCCAGAAGAGCCTTACATTCCTACAGTTTTAGTCCAAAACCATTCCCCGCCCTGCATCTGAGTCGTGTTTTGTTAGATGTTGAGCATTTCTACCTATTAGAAATCACATGAGTTTTATCTCTGTGGTTGTAAGCCTTATCCTTAAAAGAGTAAAGACACACACACACACACACACACACACACACAGTATACCTGTGTTTTCATGTCTAAAATAATCTTTTATGTTTGCAGGTACATTCCATTAGGGAAACACTGGACACTTTATTACAGGTTTGAGGCCTTCTCTTCTTATGAAATATTCAGTAAATCATAAAAATATGACAAAAGCAGAAAGATTGCCAAACACAATTGCTGTCATGTTTCTTCACTCTCAGTAGAGCTGCCTTTCAGCCTCTGTATTTGCAGACTGGCCCCTGTCATTCCCTGTTATCATTCTCAATGAATGCTATCTTTGAGGCAGGTGTGGGCAAGAATGGCTTTTGGCAAGGGAAAACAGCAGACCTTGAGCACTATATTTTGATTTTGCTAACATGTTTTATTATTTTCATGCCTACAGAAAGCAAAGCTAAACTACCACTTCTCATATTATGCTAAATAAAAATAGGATACGCTTAAAAAATATTAGTCAAACAATCACAGAAAACAAGGGCATAAATGAAACCTACTTTGACCTATGACTACAGATAATTTAAATTATGCTTCAAAGAGCAGTGCATGAGATATGAATATGTGTGATTTTTCCCTGGCAATGTGCAGGTGGAGTACAATCCTGGAGATATGGAAATTGCTTTTTATGGTTATTGTAACTGCTCAATAACAGTCCTAAACATTATGTGGAATGATGAACACGGGTGAATCCAGTTACTGCAAAGCTGAACCCATAAAATATGTCATCCAAAAAAACTGTTTACAGTAACATGCCTGCAATATCCAGTAGTCATTTACAGCAAATCAGTGTTTTCATGGCTTGAAAAGAACATCTGTATGTGCATGCCAATGTTGCTGCTTTATCCCTAAAATTTAAGAGAAAACGAAAAAAGAAAACATGACAGAAGACATGATTACCTTTTATTAAAAGGATTTTCACCATTGATTATGTGAGTCGATTCAGGCCCAACTAGAAAGTGAATGCGCTGGTAGAAAGATCTGGCAGCCTAAGAAAAGCAAAATAAATAAATGGGTAATCTGTTGCTGAAAAGTGTCGTCATTTTGTGCCGTCAATTTCTGACTGGATATTCTTACCTGTTGAGGAGGCAATGAGGATGGAGACTGGCTGAGCACCTCGCCTGGGTCAGGTGACCCTTTGCAGTACAGCTGATTCTGACAGGAAGGCTGCAGACAGCAGTCTGGATCCATGCAGTCAGCTAAGCCATCTGAAACATGCACAAACCCTACAGTCACAAAGCTAGCACAGAGTTGGGGAAAATATAGTCGTTTAAAAGCTTTACATGTGAAATCTAATGAACAGCTTAACATGTTTCAGTTCATAGGAAACAAACGCAGCATAGCATTAGCTGCAACAGCTACATAAACAATTTGTTCAGTCTTTCAGAGGTTTCAATGACCAATAGATGGAAAATGTACTAATGTACGTTTAAAAAAAAAAAAAAAAAAAAAAAAATATATATATATATATATGTATCTGTAGCATTTATATGATTTTATAAAGTCTGGTATAGTTCCTGGAGCCCTTTATATTTTGCATCCAAAAAGCCAGACTTCCTTGTAATTTTTTGAAGTGGTCTTAACCAGCAGGTCTTCAGTCCTTCTGAAAGCTTTTCAATTTTTTCTGCAGACAGCGGCTCCTTTATCACTCAGCTTTAGTGCTGTCCTCGCAGTCAACCATTCTCAGAGGAATGTGTACGGAGGAGGAGACGCACAACAGTGAGTGTCTACAGCCATCGGTAAAACATAGTGGATGCTCTGTCACATTTTCAGGCTGTACTTTAGCCAGTGATGTCTGTCAAACCTGATGGAATTATAAATGCAGGAAAATACGATCAGGTTTTGATCCACCATGCAGCCAATGCAGCGTGTGTGCATGTATGTTAGAGAGAGACAAAGCAAGGTAGAGAAGAAGAGCGACAGAGACAAATACTGAAATGTCAGCTGATACGCAGAAATAATATTTAAACCTTTACTGTCTCAAAGGTTTTGCTTTAACAATATTATTGTTGTAGTGGCAAGATGTAGTGTCCAGATTAAAAAACAGACAGATTAAATTAGGTCAGATAAGTTAAACATGTCGAAGGGAGGGATAAGGAGAGCAAGTAAGGAGTCGGGACAGATGAGGAGACAGAAGGAAGAAGGAGGAATGCAAGGTAACAAAATCGTTTGTCTCCATTAGTTTATAAAAGTCACTTGTGCATCCTGCATACAGATATCAGTGACATTAAAAACACACACTGACTGACAAAGCAGACCTCTGATGTCTCTTTCTTTTCCTTTTCATATCATTTCTCTCCATCTTTTCTGTTAACATAGTGTTCTAATTAAATGTAGTCCCAGCTGTGTCACTAGCACAATGCATATGTTGCTGGATAAAACAGCTGTTAGCTGACATATGTAATACCTACAAAAGATCCGGTCCCCAGTAGTGTTGGTGCACCTTTCTACTGCACTGTCACAATAAGTTTCACCATGCATAGATCAACACTGAAGTTTGTTAATCAATCACAAGGTCGAACCATCTTAAAGCGCATCCTGATTTATCATTTTTCTAAACACTAATGGAGACCAGATTTGAAAAATTACAAAAATGTAAAAGTACTAGAGAGAGTGCAGGTTTGAGGCACTCAGACGTTCACCTTATAAACCAGGCAGCCGTGCCCAGGGTTTACACTTTAGTGGAACACAGCACATGAGTGTCTGCCCAGCAGCAGCACAGTCACCACCTCATCATTTATTCATCATCAGTCATTACTTTGAGCATCCATACATACATAGGCAAAGTAAGTAAGTACTCTTTTGTACTTACTCTCTCCCACTCTAACACAGACAGTGTTGCTATCAGGTCTTGAATTGATTGGATGGTACAAACTGATGTGTCATTTTTCCTCAGTCCTCTGCAAATTAATGCGTGTGGGTGGGGAGAGGGTTTGAGGGGGTGTTGCACTCACCTGTGCCTTTCAAAGTAATCTCAGACCACTTTCTAAAGCACCTGTCCACTGTTCATTTCTTCCTAATGTCTCTCTGTACTCGCGGGAGGACGTTTGGATTATTGTTTCGCAAGCATTTAATATTCTCCTTATCCCGTGTTCATTCAGCCATCAAACAAATCTGTTCATACATTTAACCATCTGTCTTCCCACTTTTAGTGTATCTACACAAACACACCTCCTTCGTTGTCCTTGCCGTCGGTACATAGTGTTTCCATGGCAACGTGGCACCCCGCCCCTCTCCATCCCGACTGGCAGATGCAGTGCCATCCGCTGGCCTCCAAGGTGCACCGTCCATTGTTATTGCAGAGACCTGGACAACCCTCTGGGCACAGGGGACAAGCACAGTTAGAAAAGTCACAGCAGTGGGAATAAAGGGAGGGGACCATGATGACCGTCAGGGTGAAAACAGGCTTAAACCTATATACATCTTTGAAGTGAGGTGATGATATTTTTGTACTGAATTGCTGCGAGAGGATATTATTGTTATTTATTTAATTTAGGGCCACGTTCATGCTAAAAATGATACATATTCGGAGTTTCCCTCTTGACTTGGAAAAGCCTCTGAAACAGCACCGAGACCATGATGGGACGTCAAAAACAGCCAGAGGGGCACTGGCAGCCCCCACAGGACTGAGGCTGGACTCTGCTGCACCACACTGAGCTGACTCTTCAGTTCAAACATCTGACAAAACCCCAAAACAAGCAAAAAATACACAACATGGCCTACAATAAATATTCATCCAAAAGGATCAAAGGCAGAACACGACTATAGCTTACATATAAAAAATAAACAGGACATAATTTTGGTTAAGCTGGCCTTTGGATTCTGATAGGGCTGAGACTGGGCTCGATAGGTGCTACTGTTTACAACCAAAATCGATCTGTTTCATTCAACAAATGTGGGCCTCAGAGAGTTTTATACCAGCTGTCTTATCAAATCAGTTTAGAACATTTCAGAAAACATCCCCGTTCTACTATCCCATCATAGTATAAATGCGGTTTCAGATGCTATTCAGAAATCATTCTAATAGACAAAACAGGTTGTTGGTGTAAAATGGAAATAAACACGGTATGCAACGATTTCCAATAATTAAAACTAGAAAGCTGCAAAAAGCAAACGGAGAGGTTGTTTAATACTAAAGAAAACAACCAACCAACAATGTAAGATGTATGTAAAGTATTAGATTCATTAAAAATCTAATGATAGCATCTCAGAGTGGCTGTCTGTCAGAAGTAAAGATGAATGGCCACGCTCAGTGTAAGATACAAAGAATCTGCATTCTTCTCATTAAAAGATTTTACTCAGATAAATTTTGTATTGATGGGACCGTGTTTGGGGCTTTGGGCAATACTTCTAAGATCACTGTCACTGGACACATGGACATAAAAGACGTGAAATGCAGCTGCGTCCTTGAGGCTAAGGTTCAAATAGCAGCAGGTGATAGGACTGTGGTGCATTAGTACACTAAGGCCACTAGATGACATCCAGGTAACGTCATCATTTTTTCCCCAAAACAATAGTTTGTCTGTTTCAACATTTGTCATGTTTGTTGTATGTGTTTGTACTATTTTCACTCTAAATTCTTTTGGAAATAATTGCACTCCATCTTAACGTACATTTTCCAAAACTTTAAAAAGTTTATCTTCTCTCTCTCAGCAACTTCAGTACAAAAAGTACCAGGCTTCAAAAACCCATACTGGTTAAATTCAGATGTGTATAAAGGCATTCAGCCCCATACGATGGACATTTCTCCAATTAATGGACTCACAGACTGACAGACAAATAAAACAGTTAATTACAGTAGCCCACATGTGAGAGACACAGACTGGCAGACAGACAGACAGTCAACCTTTGGTGAAATGCACTGATGTTGTACTTTCACATGAACTGCTAGAACTGCCAGCAGCCAAAATGGCCACAGTGTGCTGCTTGGCTTTAATTAGTACAAAATGAGAAGTTTTCTTTTCATCTGCGAACAAAGAAAAAGAAATGGTGTTGTTGCATAATACGAAAACAGGCCACAGAAACAAACCAAATAAATAAAGTCAAAAGAAAAAAGTCTCAGCATGTCAAACTGAAGGGTTTGTCTGTCAGAGGAAATTACATCAGAGGGAATTTTAACACCCAGTGAACTGACAAAGACTGAAATTTCCATTCAACAGGATGCTTGTTTCAGAAATATGGATTCCTCTGTGCTCGTTCTTCTCGTCAGGCAAAGAAATAACGCAGCGAGTTTAAATCCATGTGAAAACACAACAGGTAGACATAAAGGCAGTGCACAAAGTATAGGGAGGACTGTGTGCCTCCACAGACTATACTTTATGCCTCTGTTTGGCATTCCTCATTCACAAAATTGACAGTGAGGCTGGCAATCAGATAGGCTGATTAAAACAGTGAGAATCAGAACCAAGCAAAGCCCAGAACTGAGGGGGGGAGGAAAGTGAAGACAGATCGAAGACAGGAGGACAGCAACTGGCTTATTCAACACATATATCAGGCTTGTGGATGCAAGACAAAACAGGAGTCGCACATCTTTGTTTTATGACTGTGCGTGCACTTTTTATTTTTATTCACTATGTTCTCATGGGAATCTATCTATGGTCTGTGTTTCGTGTGTGAGAGTCAGAGACAGGAAAAGGAATGATAGGACCAGAAAAAAACACAGAAATAGAATATACGACAATACAAGTCTAGCTAAACCGAGCACTGAGAATGACTGGAAAACAGTGAGCGAAAAGAAAAGACAAAACCTAAAACGAAATGGAGTTAACCAAAAATATGTCAGGTTATAAAGCAGAGGGTGAAGTCATTGTATTCTGGGACAGTAAGGCCTTTATTATTCTTTAGCATGAGTTACCTTTATATCCTGAGAATAGGAGAGGGCACGAGGGAGAGAGGGAGGAAAATTAGGGAGAAAAGTAAAGTGAAACAAAACCAGCACTACCAAATATTTAGTCTGTGATCGATAAATGAAGACGGCAACCAAAGGAAGAGGAGGCAGGAAGGAAGAGCTGGGATCACAGAAATGAAATGATAAACAAAGAAGTTGAACCACAGCAGTGTAAATACGTCATTCACATGTTAGATCTCAGAAGAGAGAAGGACAAAAATAATGACAATGCAACAGCTGTTATGTTGTACACAACGTAGCTTCTGTTAATAAATAGAATTGTTTTTATACTGACAAACTATCCGGTGCAGTGTACCAACCTTCTGTAAGAGGATCCAGCGGCTGTCACCACAACTGAAGCTACAGCCTGTGCTGCTGTTCCTCTTAACTACTAGATTAAGATCTTTAAAGCAGGAGGTGTAGCATAGTTTAGTGCATGATAAAGCATGTGCTGCCACAGAGATGAAAAAATGAATAAAATGCAAAAGTGCCAAAACAGTAGTTGGTTCCAAAAGTGAGCCATGACTCCTCTGGTCTATGGCCTCTTTAAATCAAATGATGGACCTATAATTCAAAGTCCTACGTCGCCTTGTTCTTGAGTTGGGTGTCCGTGCTGTCCGCCTGCCCACTCGCCCGGTGGGGTGACGACAACACCCCATCAGCTTTTTATAGCTGAGGTGTGAAAACTAGATTGGGAAACAAAGTTCTGCACTGCAGGTTTAATGTTACTTAGCATATTCCCCGCATAGCAAAACCCTCCATAGAACTGGCAGAAGGTGTCAGTCAGAGGTAGGGCGAGGTGTCATCACTGATTTCAACAACTGATTCGATTCAGTTTGGACTTAGACAGTCAGAAATAATATGGATATGTACTGATAAATGATCATAATTATTATATTTCTGACTATGTATAAAAACAAAGCTGACACTGTGAGACTTCATCAGAGGTGCAACATCACAGCAGATGCGTTTATGTCAAAGTAACTGAGGATAAAACAAAAAAAAAAACATGAAGGAGATTTTCCTGGCCTGGCGTTTTATAGCAGATGAACCGTGAATCAACATATAAACATTACATGATGCTGCTGAAGTGAAGCAGAGCAAAATTACAGAGGTTTAATTAGAGATACAGCTAAGAGTTTTGCAATTTGGTATAATTTTAAAAAGTTTACATTTCTTTGGTATTGAACACCAGAAATGAGGCTTTCTAGTCGGAGGTCAATTTGAAAAAACAAAACAAAACAGCGTCTGACAGCGCTGAACACGCCGGCAGACTGGTGCGTAATAAGCAGTAAACAATGCAGAAAACAGATTTTTATGGTAAACTGGTCTCTGAGTACACTGAGAGAGAGAGAGCTGTGCAGGAAGTGTGATTTTATCCTGGTGGAAGCGAAACAGCAAAAGTAAGAAGGAAATAAATGACAATGTCTTGAAAACGTGAAGCTACTTTTGATCTTGTTTTGCTGACGGTTCAGTGAATTTTGGTCAGAGTGACAAAACCTGCAGCTTCAGAATCTGTGAGATGTCTGCATTCAGCAGCAGACGGTCATGCTTTGTGTTTACGTCTTTGATCTTTGATCGTTTGCTGTTTTAGTTGTTTGGTGGAAACAGTTTTGTGAGCTTTAACCTGAGAATCTGGTGTTTCTGTGAAAATACATTTATATTTAAAAATCAATTCAGGATTTGATGAGTCGATGTTGCTTTATTTAAACTAAAATCGTTTTGAATCGGGAAATCGATTTTTAAACCCACTTCTAGTCAGAGGCCCAAATCTGAGCTGTAGGAAATTAGCTGTTAATTAAAATTTGGGCCCAGGCTGCAAAACACACTTTCAGCTTTGACCTTTCAGCCAATACTAGCAGCTTAGGTGACACAACCTTACGACCAGTGTTTCATGTTTCTTGAGCAAATCCATCTTGGAAATTGTACTTAACGTGTTCCTTTTTTACCTTTAACTTTTTTCCATCAAGGAATTCAATGTTTTGTGAAGATTGAATCAGAACAGCGTCATGCTGGCAGATAGATAATCAAAACTGAGCTGACTCAGCAGGACCCTGTTTTAAAGAGATGCCTTTTCAGGCTGAAACAGGAGGCTACATGAAGAGCTTTCACAGAGTTTGTTATATATATAAAACCCTGGAAACATGCCTGCAGAGCACGAGAATCTGCAGGCATGCAGGAGCTGGAAGCAGATCTTAAGGAGAAACAATTTTGAAACTGATTATAAGAAACATAACTGTGGTTTTAGAAAATCATTCAGTGTAATTGTAAGAGTTAATATTGTGCAGGGTAGAGGCCTAAGACTCATAGAATCAGTTGCTCTAAAACTTTTTCGAGCCCTGCCAGGAAGCTATTTACTTCCTTAGTCTGCCACGCTCTGGGTAAAGCATTATCATCTCTGGAGAACTCCTTGACCTATCTCAGGTTATACACTGCTGGTTCCTGCTTGGTCACTTCATCTTCAACAGCCAACAGAAACGTCAACTTAGAGAATCCCTCCAGAAACAGTTAACGATCCAAAAACAATCGTATATAACCACAATCACTTAGGTGGGTAATACTGCATTGCTTGTGGGCAAGTATCCTCTATCCTAGAGCTCTGCCTCTGGAATATTTACAGATTTAATCTGTAAATATTCCTTTGCCACAACGAGGGCTTGGAATAATAGAATATTACTTAAAATAACACTAAAATTAAAATGAAAATTGTACTTCTAATTATATAAATGTCTTCTGTCAACTAAAGTATGACTTACATCTTACAAGGCAATTGTGTGAGTCAAATTCTGCTTAAATTCAGTGACAGTTATGAGAACATTTGACTGTGTAGCAATACACGTGGACAGGACAAAGGAGGAATCAGCTCACAGGATGACCAGGAGTAAAGAGAGAGCAGATTTCTGCTATATTGGCTTCCCTTCATTGGCTCCCTGTTAAAACCAGAATTGAATTTAAAATCCTTTGAAATCAGGCTCCATCTTATCTAAAAGACATCTATATATCTTAAATACAGAGTTGCTCTCACACTGCAGGCTTGCTTGTTGTTCCTAGAGCAGTGGTTCTTAAGCTTGCTGGAGGTACCGAACCCCACCAGTTTCATATGCGCATTCACTGAACCCCTCTTTAGTGAAAAATAAAATATGATTTTTTTCAAATTCAAGCCATAGATATGTTTTTTACTGGTGCACAAAATGAGCCGTGCATGTCACGGCAGAGGCTCTGCCGAACTCCTGACACCGACTCACCGAACCCCTAGGGTTCGATCGAACCCAGGTTAAGAACTTTTAAATACCTAGAGTATTTAAAAGTAGAATGGGAGGCAGAGCCTTCAGTTTTCAGGCCCCTCTTCTGTGGAACCAGCTTCCAGTTTGGATTCAGGAGACAGACACTATCTCTACTTTCAAGATTAGGCTTCAAACTTTCCTTTTTGCTAAAGCATATAGTTAGGGCTGGACCAGGTGACCCTGAATCCTCCCTTAGTTATGCTGCAATAGACGTAGGCTGCCGGGGATTCCCATGATGCATTGAGTTTTTCCTTTTCAGTCACCTTTCTCACTCACTATGTGTTAATAGACCTCTCTGCATCGAATCATATCTGTTATTAATCTCTGTCTCTCTTCCACAGCATGTCTTTATCCTGTCTTCCTTCTCTCACACCAACCGGTCGCAGCAGATGGCCCCGCCCCTCCCTGAGCCTGGTTCTGCCGGAGGTTTCTTCCTGTTAAAAGGGAGTTTTTCCTTCCCACTGTCGCCAAAGTACTTGCTCATAGGGGGTCATATGATTGTTGGGTTTTTCTCTGTATGTGTTAATGTAGGGTCTACCTTACAATATAAAGCATCTTGAGGCGACTGTTGTTGTGATTTGGCGCTATATAAATAAAACTGAGGCCAAGATTTCATGGTCTACATCAAAGATGGTCAATACTGATTTTGCCTGTGCTTATGTAGGTCCTGTCTGCTCAAAGTAAAATACTCAGATGGCCCAAGTCACTGAGAAAGCCATTATGACATCAAACATGCAGTATCACACAGGGATTGAATAAAACAGTAACAAGGAAATGTGTTTCTGTAAGTCAAGCTATTATTATAGCTAGTGTAAACTGGTTTGATGAATTTGCCCTCTTTTTGGGGCCCAGCTGTAACATCCAGTAAATACATCAATAAAATCTATCACTGAAGCAGCTAAAGTTCAGCTGTACGTTAACAGAAAAAGCAAAGGATGAAGAGAGGAAAAGAAAAAAAACTAGTGATAACAGTGAAAATAAGATTTTTTAAAACAGTGTACAGTACCTTTAACTCTAATATCCGGATTGTGAGCTTTAAGAAGACAGGAAAAAGGAAGAACAAAGACATAAATAAAGAGGATTTAGTTCAGATAGAAGGAAGCAAAGAAAAGAGATGTAAATGAAAGTGACCACGAAGAGCTTCAGTCAAACAAACAAAGCTCATCAGGTCCAATCCAGTTATTTTGTATTGATAGGATATGATGTCAGGTGTGCTGTTTCCAAGCTGAAGTATGAAATCACCCAGTTTCATGAATTTGGAAACAATTCTTCACATCTCTGTGTTTCTAACATGGACCAACATAAGATGCAAATGTAGTGGTTACACATGATTCCTACCAAGGAATCATGTGTAACCACTACACATGATTGTGTATCACAATCATGATTGTGATTGATCATCACAATCATAACCCAGTGTCTGCAGCAGCGATACAACCAACAGCTGCTCTTTAGTCGACTGGCTCAGTCATGCTCATGTCTAATAAAAAAACAAGTCTTCACTACTTGCAGTAGTGTCAGTTAGCACGTACCCAGGTAGCTGCATTAGTGTTTTCTCTGAGACTATCGTTGGGTGTTTTCTGGTCCCTGTTTATTTTAGATCATGGATGCAGATGAAAGATCTTTGAAAGACTCTTTGTTGCTTCAATTCTTCTTGAGGACTACATCGATAACTTTATGTGACTGTGTACTGGATAGATATTTTTTACTTTTGCACAGTGCAGTCTTAGCAAAAGCCAAGAAGCAACATATATAAGACCATAATCTTTCTGGATGTTATTAATTGCAGCGCTGAGCAGATAAGATCAAGCATCTTGCAGTGTTGGTAACTAACACCAGCTACAAAAAAGAAGTTACCTAGAGCGATCCTAAATGGGAATTCTGCTTTGAGCTCAGATTAAGATGTGTTTTACTGGAAAACAACAAACTAACACAAACATGTACATCCACATTATCAGCAGCATAATTTTCCTCAAACCCTGAGAGCAACCACAAACATGAGAAACTGTGATACGCTGGTTAACAATGGCACAGGGACCAATCAGTGAAACGCGCTCACCTAAGATATCTGTAGTTTTGTTCAAGGCTGTTTGCTACTCTGCTGTGTCCAACTGGATTATTTAAGTGTAGTCATAATAATAAGTTATTTTGTGTGTGTGTGTGTGTGTGTGTGTGTGGTCCACTCACCAATGTTGCAGTGCTCCCCTGTCCATCCCTGGTCACACTCACACTTCCCGTCTTTACAAACTCCGTTCTTGCTGCACAGTGGGTGGCAGGCCTTTTGGTCACACACACTTCCAGTCCAGCCCTCCTCACAGCGGCATACGCCGCCGTAACACACTCCATGGCTGCCACAATCTACTTCACACACCTCTGTAACAGCAACAAAGAGAAATTACTCCATCGATGGCAGAAACACAGCGATTGCATGTGAATGCAACCGATACAAGCACGTCCACGCACACTGATGCACTTTGTTCTTATTTCACCCGCAGCTGCATCCTGGACTGCACCCTGTGTACGCCAAATGACGTCTTTGCATACAGTAAGGTTCAGGAAAAGCTCAGTACAGATTACTACAAGTCACTGTGTTAATTTTTGTGTTTGAGTGTTGTGTAGGAGAGAGATTAAATCTCACTCTTGAACTGAAGCGGCTCAGAACTTCTTTATTTTCCTCAAGCTTGGGTTTGCAGTACGTTAGCCGCTCCTGCACAGCTACAAAAAGTGTCTGCTCAGGGTGCAACTTACTGAGGGACATATGTGATCCTTTTGTATACCTGTGTGCATTGGAGATGGATGTTGTGCATCCAGTTCTTGTTTTTTAAAGCTGTTAAAGATGTATGCTGTACACCACAATCATTCTACTCTGGATAAAGAATAAAGTGACTGTTGTTGTAATTTTGTGCTATATAAATAAACTGAATAGAAATGAATTAAATGTGCTGGCAACATGTGTATCATGTGTATGTATATTATTGCATCATTTGCTGCAATTGTAGAGAAAAATATGTGGAAAATGTTGACCGTGAGCATTTTGTAGATAACACTACTGTGTGTGGTAAGTTTTGTTAAAGAGTTAACAAAATTTTCATACAATATGCTGATTTCTGTAGTACAGGCCATTACTAAGTAATGATAGTCTGACTCTGTTTCTCTTTTTGAATTTGAAAAATAAAATGAAACTTTTTTATTTACCTTAAATCTTCTTGGTTGCATTCCATTTAGTATTGCAGCGTTCAGGGTGTTGCATCTCTAACACTGTCGTCTTAAATAGCTTCTAATTTGTAACTGATTTGGATTTTTTTATGCCCGTCACTTCACTTCTAAATCCCCTCATAACACATCTATACAGTATTCATTGTTTTAGGGACTGTGAAATGCTGTTTTTACAAATGCTTCAACAGAAGGTTTCATTCTGAGAGAAACAAGAAAGAAAATGAAATGTGGACATAGACAGGTAAACAGTGCACACACCTAAAGAGCAGTCAGGTCCAGTCCAGTTCTGGTCGCAGGCGCATGTACTGGTCTCTGCATTGTAGGTGCCATGGCCTGAACACTGGTCTGGACACATGGCCTTGGTAATTTCACAGCTGGCTCCACCCCAGCCTGGCTGACAGTGACATTCGCCATGAATACACACCCCATGGGCCGAACAGCTGGGGTCAATGCAGTCCACTGGATGCAGAAAGGAAATTATCAGTACACCAAACAGTACATACAGGACACATGCACACGTTCACACATCAACTTTACTGTTGAACTCTTGAGGGCAGTTGTCTGGAGCCAGATGCTTAAACTCTTCAAACTTAATTACACACAAACAGCTTTATATACAGTTATAAAGTTGTGCATTTCCTCTTTTCTGACTCTAAGTCATGACAGAATTTTATGTGTGAGCTCCTCATTTGTACTTTCACATTAAGCAATTATTGAATGTTTGGCTTATTTCATTACATGCATTTAATTCACTATTTGTATCTCAAGTTATTACACATGGACTGAAACGGCAGAAGAAGACACCAGACCAGAAAACACCTCTGCACAGTATATTTGAGGTGTTTGTGGAAAACCACTCAGCAGTGCTCACACATCCATGGCTTTGATCATCGATTCAGTGCAAACACAAAAGAATATTATGTGTCATTTTGTTGGGGTAAACCTACACAGCATCTTTGACATAAATTTTCAGATTAGCAGCTGTAAATAGGATTAAAACACACGCACACACACACACACACACACACACACACACACACACACACACACACACACACACACACACACGCCCTCTCCCTCTGTCTGTCTCTTTCCAACTGAGGATTGAACTCATCTGAAAGTAATGTGGTTACTGTCCGCTGTGATATGCATTTTCATATTTGTACCATTGTGTCTGCATATATCCACAAGGTGAATCACAAATGAGCATCACTTCCCTCAGCACTGTTGTACGCCTATGCAAGTCATTACTGATTAATTTAATTTGAATTAGTGTAGTGCATTGTTTGCATCTTGCTTTTAGCCAGGTATCTGGCTTAAACAGATGCTGTGGATATTTATTTGCACATCGTATTAGAATAAATCAATTAAGCATTTACAGCCGGAGAAATAATGATTAGATCCCCTGTAGAATTGGTAAGTAAGAAACTAACAGTCTCTAATTTTTACGGTAGTTTGCTTTTAATGCAGAGACAGAATATCAACCAAAATTCAGAAAAACACAGTGATGTAAGTATTTGGCTCCCTACCCCTTAGCCAGAATTCTGGCTCCCACAGGTGGGCTGTGTGCCCATGTGGCACAGATATTACAGTAAATTACTTACACACACTTAAACTTATGTGTCTAAAGCACACCTGTCCACAAAATCGATTTCTTCCATTACGACCTCTCCACCACCGTGGGAAAGGCACATGAGAGACAAGACTGCATCGGCAATAAGACCAAGATGGTGGTGAAAAGGTAACAGCTGCCGATGCAATTATTCAGATTGGAAGAAATAGAAAATGCATCATCAGTCAATCATCAATCACTCCATGCAAGACCTTGGTCTCAGGAGATGAGAATGATCATGTGGTGGATCAGCCCAAAACTACACAGGGGGAGCGTGTTAATGGTCTAATAGGGGTTAGGACCATAGTCACCAGGAATGTGATTGGCAACACTGGAATCTTGCAGCACTCGCAGTGTCCCCCTGCTTACAAAGGCACGGGGATAGTTCCACCTTTAGCTTGACCGTGAGAAGGCTTGGGAGAAAATGCTGTGGTCAGATGAAACCAAAATCCAGCTCTCTGCCGTCAACTCAACCCACCATGTTTGGAGGAAGAGAAATTACCCAAAGAAC
The DNA here is from genome assembly GCF_001858045.2 of Oreochromis niloticus. Classification (NCBI taxonomy): domain Eukaryota; kingdom Metazoa; phylum Chordata; class Actinopteri; order Cichliformes; family Cichlidae; genus Oreochromis; species Oreochromis niloticus. The sequence continues at coordinate 2,474,997 of NC_031971.2, forward strand.
AGCATCCTCATAGGGATGCCTCCCTAAACTGGGGCCAATGAATGGGGCATTTACCATAAAATCTTGGGCAGGAATCTCCTTTCCTCAGTCAGAACACTAACATGGGATGGGATGGGTCCTGCAGCATGACAGTTATAAAATATACCACCAAGGGAACAAAGGGAAGAAACAGAGTGGAGTCTAGCCAGTCTCCAGTCCTCAGTCAAGATCATTTCATATACTTCATAATTACACCGTTCATATAAAGTATTTTTCTACATTTTTGCTTCATATTCGGTCTCTCTTCATTAAAATGAGATCATAAAAATTAAAAACTTTCATTTCAAGTGAGCAAAATTGCAAACTGATCTGTATAAATCTGTTACAGCTACTGCAGCTGAATGCATGACATTTATAAAGGGATGGAGAGAAAGCTCTTAACACTGGAATGATTTATAGATTTTTTTTTTTTTGCCTTTTAGGGGTTTTACAATATTAAATAATGTAATAATTAAATAATTTGTTTGTCCACAAACACCGGGTAGATCTGTTTTCACTGGGCAACCTTCTTCAGAATTCCACAATTCCAATTCAAATGAAATCTCCACATGGCCGCGTGGCCATCCTACCGTCGAAGCAGTTCATGCTCTGCATTATAATTTTGACTGTTGCACACAGGTACTTATCACCTCCTGTGCCCATGGCAACACACACTAAGAATATGTCACATTTTTTTATATCATCAGTGAAAATTTTATTGAAAATGGTCAGAAGGTGGCTCTCTCTGTGACCTGCTTCACAATTTAGCATCGCCAGTGTCTTTAGATTGAACTCATCAAAGATTATATTTACTGGATAAAATCTCAGGAAGGAGTTTGATAAAGTAAAAGGCCAGAAGCTTGAACAAAAGTACATTTAAATAATTTAATTATTGTAGAGGAAGACCATTATAGTAAAGAGTCATCTATGGGATTGCCACAGAACACCTCTCCACAGCTACAGAGCCCAGTGGAAGTGTGCTTTACACCACTCCATGTGACACTTTGTGTTGCACTTGGTGATGTAAGGCTTGGTTGCATCTGCTCAGCCATGGAAAGCTATTCCATGAAGCTCTCTACGCACTGTTCTTGAGCTAATCTGAAGGTCACGTGAAGTCACATGACTGTAGTGACCGACTCTGCAGAAAGCCTCTCTACCACACTATGTGCTTCAGCATCCACTGACTCCACTTTGTGAGCTTGTATAGCCTACCACTTCATGTGTGAGTTGCTGTCAGTCCCAATCGATTCCACGTTGTTACTGATGCAGCGATAGAGCCCCTCTCTACTGTTAGGACTGTTATTCTATCTGCATAGATACCAGCTAATAATGATAACAGATGGAGGAAAAAACAGAAAAACATAAATCTTTGTCTGCTCTTGGATCTGCTCTTTCTTAGTTTTATTGTTGAAAAAACGAAACTAATGGGAACCAGATGAGGTAACTATAACATGTTACTAAAGGCTAACAGGGCCTTTTTCCTGAGTATTTGTCAGGGGGTTTGGAAATATTACTCCAAATACAGTTAGATCTAAGTCAAAAGCATAACAGGCAGCCTGTAGCCATGACAGGTCTACACATGATATCTAAGAGTTTAATATTCTATGTTTTATATTCTGCTCTCACACAAGTGTGAGACACTATAAGAAGATCACATGCAGAAATAATATTAACAATATCACCAAAAAACACAAGAGGAATAATAATTATAATAATAATACTAGTTTACTGAATGTGAAAATGGTAACAGTGTAACCATTACACTCACTAAACGCTGTCTGCACTCTGGGACTTGCACATGTTTCTCACACTCACAGATAAATAAACTTATGAACAAACCCCAGCCTCTGTTTTAATGTCAGTTAGCTCTAAGTAAGTTTCATTTGAGCTCAGAATAAATAGATTCAAATTTGTCTCTTTACTATTTTAGTAAAGAGGAGGAGGAGCTTCTATCCCCAAGCCATCCGAGTCCTAAACCAGAACATGCCCCCCCCCTCAGATTTTCAATTTAAAATTTCCAGATTGTCTATTTTATTTAATTCATGTAATATACCTAATTCACTTACTTGCTGCATATAATGCTACTTACTACACATAATGTCCCCGTATATATTCATTTAATGTTCTCTCAGGATACATCTCACTGCATGTTGTACTCTGTACTATGCATGTGACAAATAAAGGATCTTGAATCTTGAATCTAAAACAACATAGGGGACTGTCCAAAACGTCTGTTTCAGGTGCCTGTCTCCTTGGCGAATGTGGTTGGAATAGAGACTCAAGACAGTGTCAACTGTGACTACTGTACCATAAAAATACTCACAAATCTGACATGTACAATTTGAGTTTTAAGATTCCCAGGAATGACCATATTCCTATAATTGACCCACTTTGGTGGATGAAAATCCGTCGAATTTGATACAGGTGAAAAACTGTTAGCATATAACAGTATAGCATATTTTGATTTTGATGTATTTCGAGTCACTTTAGTTAAAGTCATCAAATTTATTGCTGTCAAATGTAAAAATGGGCATAAGCGCTGTTATTGCTGAATTGTGACATTTTAAAAGGTTTCCCCGATTCCAACAGAATTATAGTGGGTACAAAAAATGTTTAATAAACCAATAACTTTACACAACAGAGTGGAGTAGAGTCAAAATGTGAACGTCGCTGTGAGAAAGATTACATGGAACTTCAGTACTGTGGTGACACTTTCACACTCTTACCTTCCTCACAGTTCTCTCCCTTATAACCAGTGTTGCAGATGCAGGCGCCCATTATGCAGATACCATGTCCTCCACAGTGGATGTCAATACACTGGTTGGCTGGCACGTCGCACTCGGTACCTTTCCAACCACTGTAGCACTGGCAGCGTCCACGAGAGTACTGTCCGTTACCACTGCACAGCACTGGACAGGACGCTGCACCACACACATGCATGAATGGAACAAGTCACACTTACTAAATCGCCCAAAAATGGCAGTAAGATAACTGAACCCTGAAGTTCCCATCAAGCTATGTACTGTGTAAACAACTAAGATGGATTCATATTCAATAAAATGCTATTCAGTTATAAATCTCGTGCCCATAAATACTTAGTGTAACTTTTCAATTATTCTTGATTTATTAAGGAGCACACTTGACCTAAACAGAGCAGCTGAAAACATACAAAATATTTAAAGTCTTTGTCATGGTCAGGGTCTTCTTTGATAAAAGTAACGGGGAATCCAATAATGCAACAATTCCTACTTCCCTATAAGTGAGGCAGAATCGTTTACCTCGAGAGCAGTCAGGCCCCAGGAATCCTGGGAAACAGTGGCAAATCCCCGAGAGACATTCACCGTTTCCATGACAATTGTGAGGACACTCCATAATCGACTCTGATTTAAAGTGAGAGAGAGAGATTATTTAAAGACATACACACACCAAACTGCGTGACTGCTCTTCTGCTATTACCATAGTTACAGCCAATTAGTCCAATCAATGCATCCAATCACCACAACCGCTCTTTCCCTCTCTGCCGTGCTTTTTGCTTTGACTCCTTTGCTCTAATTAAAACTGCACACACACGTGCCACTGAAGGTTTTCACAGCATACTAGTATTACATTAAATATTTGTCATTTATTGAAAATCACATCCAGCCTATATAGTTGCAGGTCGCTTCAGTCTCACCAGGTTTAGCTGCCAAATTCATTTATTGTGCCTGCATTTCCCTAAAAAACCCATTCAAGGTTTATAGTATGTTAAACATCTTTCGTCATTTAGTGCTACATCACCTAAAACTAACAGATGTCTATGTAAGTGGTGCATAACCACAACCAGTTTGGTTAAAAAGTAAAACTAGATTAAACGTTGTTGTCATTTACATATAGATATATCTTGACTGATGTTCCCTCACAGTTAGAAAGGTCTGGGCTTGAATCTGTTAGTCAACTGTCTGTATTTTCACTTCAAACTCATTTTTTGAGATAATTTATCAAGGAATTGAATGCAGCTTTACTCAACGTTGCTTCGAGTTAAGATCATGATGTCTGTCACATGCCAGATAACTATGAGCTCCAGAACCTGCTTTGATGTTTCTCATTATAATTATTGTTATTATTATTAATAGTAGCAGTATATTTAAAATCCTGTAATGACAAGCTGGCACCAAATATGTTGAGCACATGCTTTGAAGAGGTGCACTCACACACTCTTACAGTAACGTCCCAGTAAGAACAAGCATGTCTCACCTATGATGATGGTACTGTAGGAGACTTGTTCTGTGTTTCGTCCATCATTGTAAAACGCCAGGTGCCAGATTCCAGTGTCCAGGTACTGGATGAACCCAGCTTCGTGCACATTCACTGAGCGAATATGTCGGGGGCCTCCCTCAGACTCTTCTTCAAAAGAACCAGCTGGACGTATGTGTCCTGCGTCGGTGTCACTCAGTGCTCGTTTGTCTTTCGAAATAAGCCGACTACCATCCAACAGTTCCACAAAGTCATACTGGAAAACAAAAAAAGCACAATAATGCAAACATCTTATTTTCCCCAAGTTTTAGCCTAAAGTTTTACCTATAACAATCTAACCACTATGCTTTTTGAGGTGATGCTCAACATGTCCAGTTTTTGTCACCCTGCACAGTACCTGGATTCTCCTGAAGTGCCAGAGCATAGCAAGGACAGCAGTGCAGGTCAGTCAATCAAGTGGCCTTTTTTTGGCCTCTGACTAGCTTCAATAGGCAATGCAGTGAGAACACACCTACTAGGGAGCATGGTGAACGGCAACTGCAAGATATCATATTGCAGATCTAAATTTGGTCAGTCAGCATTTTCCATAAAGGCTTGCCATCTGTGGAACACACTTCCAACTGAAATCAAATCGATTACAGACATCAGTTCCTTTACAGCAGGGGTGTCGAACTCCAGGCCTCCAGGGCCGGTGTCCTGCAGGTTTTAGATAACACCCTGGGTCAACACACCTGAATCAAATGATTAGTTCATTACCAGGCCTCTGGAGAACTTCAAGACATGTTGAGGAGGTAATTTAGCCATTTAAATCAGCTGTGTTGGATCAAGGACACATCTAAAACCTGCAGGACACCGGCCCTCCAGGCCTGGAGTTCGACACCTGTGCTTTACAGTGAAGGTCAAAGTTTGGTTAAAGGCAAATCAGAGCTATAGTCATTTTAATTAATGATTTTTTGTTGTTGTTGATTTTTTTTTTAAATTTATTGTCTCTTAATTGTAGTTTTTATGTATTTATGATGTATTTTGGTTTTATGAAAAATTCTGTTTTATTGTAAAATATGTGTATTGTGATTGTAAGCCCAACAAGGGACAATGGTTGAAAATTAGCAACAGCTATAAACTTATTACATCAGTTTCATGGTTTGCACTTGGACTATGTTAAACTGCACTGTCCCTTTTAAATGAATAACACAATAAAACACATGCGGCAAAGAACACAGGTCAGCCTCGAACCGTGGCCAGCCGCTCTCAGCCACACAGCCTACGGTCGCCCGCTCATCCCACTGAGCTAAACCGGCCCCGATTTTATCAAGTGGTCTTTGGTGAACCTTAAATATATCACCAATTAAACTCCGAGTGTTCACATGACATAACAGATGGATGTCTATGAAATTAGCTCTGTGTATAATGGTATGGACCATTTTACAACAACAGTAATAGAGAAAACAATGGGTGAAAGCAGAAGGGAAAAACTCCCTTTTGCAGGAAGCAAAATCCAGGAGAAGTGGGCTCAGGGAGAGGCAGTCATCTGGATGAGGAATGAGGGAAAAGATAAGAAGAAGAAGAAGGACACAGAAACCCTGAAATGGAGTAATGGGAACTTGAACCCATTAGGTTAAGACATCCACTTGGCTATCACTTGATCTTCTTATGGCCTCTGACAGTGGACTCATCTCTGTGCTTGTCCTGCTAGACCTCAGTGCAGCGTTCGATACTGTTGACCATAATATCCTATTAGAGCGATTAGAACATGCTGTAGGTATTACAGGTACTGCACTGCAGTGGTTTGTATCATATCTATCTAATAGACTCCAATTTGTTCAAGTAAATGGAGAGTCCTCTTGACACACTAAGGTCAATTATGGTGTTCCACAGGGTTCAGTGCTAGGACCAATTCTGTTTACATTATACATGCTTCCCTTAGGCAGTATCATTAGAAGACATAGCATACATTTTCACTGCTATGCAGATGACACGCAGCTCTATCTATCCATGAAGCCAGGTAACACACACCAATTAGTTAAACTGCAGGAATGTCTTAAAGACATAAAGACCTGGATGGCCGCTAACTTTCTGCTTCTTAATTCAGATCAAACTGAGGTTATTGTACTCGGCCCTGAAAATCTTAGAAATATGGTATCTAAGCAGATTCTTACTCTGGATGGCATTACCTTGGCCTCCAGTAATGCTGTGAGGAACCTTGGAGTCATTTTTGACCAGGACATGTCCTTCAACGCACATATTAAACAAATATGTAAGACTGCTTTCTTCCATTTGCGCAACATCTCTAAAATTAGAAATATCCTGTCTCAGAGTGACGCTGAAAAACTAGTTCATGCATTTATTACTTCCAGGCTGGACTACTGTAATTCTTTATTATCAGGATGTCCTAAAAACTCACTGAAAAGTCTTCAGCTAATCCAAAATGCTGCAGCAAGAGTCCTGACAGGGACTAGAAAGAGAGAGCATATTTCTCCTGTTTTGGCTTCCCTTCATTGGCTTCCTGTTAAATCCAGAATTGAATTCAAAATCCTGCTCCTCACATACAAGGTCTTAAATAATCAGGCCCCATCTTATCTTAATGACCTTGTAGTACCATATCACCCTATTAGAGCACTTCGCTCTTGCACTGCAGGCCTACTTGTTGTTCCTAGAGTATTTAAAAGTAGAATGGGAGGCAGAGCCTTCAGTTTTCAGGCCCCTCTTCTGTGGAACCAGCTTCCAGTTTGGATTCGGGAGACAGACACTATCTCTACTTTTAAGATTAGGCTTCAAACTTTCCTTTTTGCTAAAGCATATAGTTAGGGCTGGACCAGGTGACCCTGAATCCTCCCTTAGTTATGCTGCAATAGACGTAGGCTGCCGGGGATTCCCATGATGCATTGAGTTTTTCCTTTCCAGTCACCTTTCTCACTCACTATGTGTTAATAGACCTCTCTGCATCGAATCATATCTGTTATTAATCTCTGTCTCTCTTCCACAGCATGTCTTTATCCTGTTTTTCTTCTTTCACCCCAACCGGTCGCAGCAGATGGCCCCGCCCCTCCCTGAGCCTGGTTCTGCCGGAGGTTTCTTCCTGTTAAAAGGGAGTTTTTCCTTCCCACTGTCGCCAAAGTGCTTGCTCATAGGGGGTCATATGATTGTTGGGTTTTTCTCTTTATTTATTATTGTGCTATCTACTGTACAATATAAAGCGCCTTGAGGCGACTTTTGTTGTGATTTGGCGCTATATAAATAAAATTGAATTGAATTGAATTGAATCATCTAAAGTGCTAACACTGAGTTGTGTGACTGCGTGGATTAGTCATTTGACAGATGTAACACAGAGATGTAAGTGTAGTCATTAAAGCAATAGTTTAGTGAAGAAGCTTATATTCATTATGGACTAAGGGTTATGAAGCACTTGACTCACTTGCAAAGTTGCCTGTGAAATATTTATAATTCTGCCACCTCAGGCTGCCACTAGGACGGCGCCATCGTTCCTGTGTTGATTTCAGGGGGTTTTCTGAGCATTTCGGAAATTTGTTGAAAGTAGAAAAGTCAGATGAACTAGGAAGGCTGACGATAAGCTTTCCTAAATGCTATAGTAGTGAACAGATATCAGCTGCAGCCACTGATTCAATAAGACTTCATTTTGAGGCATAAAGATAAAAACATCAATATCGTGTCAGTTGGAAACATTTCTTTGCTGTATCATGTCGTCCTTTGCCTACAAAATCTCATCCCAGGGTCATGACCTACATTACCATGGCATCTATGGCACATATATAACACAATTAAATGAGTCAGCTCTGTATGCTGAATGTATAACATAGCTTCTAACCTTTTTGACAGATGCCCCTTTCATCTATATTTACATTATAAATTAATGCTCCTCTCACTCCCTTTCAGACATGACAGAAGATAAACAGAAACTGTCACATGATATGTGCCACCTGACACAGACTGCATCAATGGATTTCACATGTAGTGTGCTGCCATTAAGTCTTAACGACAGTGACTGTGAGGCAATTGCTCAGGCTTCTCACGGTGATACCAGTGAACGTGTTTCCACATTACTTTCATCATTCAGTGTCATTAGGAAGAAGCTGAAGGTGCTTGGTTATAATAATGATGCACAGGATCTGAAATGTTGTGACATCTTTTTGATCGACTCAAGTACCAACGTGGACTGACACTGACATTTAAATTAACACTGTTGACCTCGCACTTTTTTACACTGCAGTTCATTTGTGAATGTGCTTTAATCACCTTTTATTTCTTTGTATCTTGCTAGGAAAAGGTAAGTGGAGGGGTAGAGTTAGGTTAGAGTTACTTTAAAATACAGTATATGAGGTATATCAATGTTTGGTATGGCCACATCTAAATCCTCTTACGCAAACTTTCTTAAAATTTATTGAAGTATTCTCCAGGCTTCTTGAAGGAGATTCCAAGGTTCGTCTTTGGAGCTCGGCTGCCTTTTTTTCTGTTCTCTGTCAGAATAATCGCACAATACTTCAATAATGTTGAGCCTGACGCTCTGAGAGGCCAGTCCAGTACTGAAAGCTTTCCATTGTGTGTTTTTCTATCCGAGTATGCTTTTACTGCACTGGCTGTGTGTTTGGGACCATTGTCATCCTCAAACATGAAGCCATTGCCAGTCAAATGGTTCCCAAAAATCAAAGTGTCGTTTTCTCAATCATGATTCCAGCTCTAACCAGATCCCATTGACACCATCAGGCTTCAGCAAACAGTCGATGGATCAACTGAAGGGCCAGATGCACCTCTCAGGTCCTGTGTCAGGCCATTACTGACATGACATTTGCTATTGGTAGTCTTTTTTAGGCATGCTACTTCTTTTCAGGACATTTTACATAAACTATGCCACGTCTTTGGGAATATCCTTGTTTCAAAAATACTATTTTATGGTTGTCAAGCTGTTGTCTTTGTTCTCATTCAGCCAACATAACAGAACAATCTGGTTATGTACAGACTCTGTGTGTTTCATGTCAGGATAATGTTTTAGGTCAACATGAACAGATTATCTTCTCTTCTGAAAATTCACCAATGAGATATACGCCATGATTCAAACCCTAACACCAAGGCTGCCGAACCTCGTCCCCGAGCTCTGAACCTGCTCTGACACTTCCTCTCAGTCGCTCTGCTCCCCTGAGTCCTTCAGTGGTGAGTTAGATCACTGTGTGGCTTTCTCTTGAAAGGCAATCTGTTGTCTAAATGAGTTCCTTATCATTTCCCAGATTATTACTCTTATTACATTTAGCTGTTTTTTGAAAGGGAAGGGTCTTTAGTGGGCTAAAACTTCCTTATGGTCACATCCGATTGAGTCAGCTTCATTCTCTGACTTTGTTGATGAGTTTAGATACATTTGACCAATAGTGGAAAATTCACTGGACAAATGAGCAAAGAAGCAGCAACTGTGAAAGAGCTTCAGAAAGACTAGAGACGCAGCAATACCAAAAAATGTCATGTTTTTCTCTTCGAAAAATTTTGTTTTGTTTTTGTTTTTTACAGATGAATCCCGTAGATGCTGGAAAATAAAGTTATTAACAATAGAAAGGATGGACATAGAGGCACAGAGGATATATTAGCAGTCTCTTAAAAGGCAAAGCTGACTGCCAAATGGCAAAAGTTAACTTCAGTGGCAACAGCTTTAACATATGTCATAGCATGACAATGTGAAAACCACTCAGGTGTCATTTTCTATCACTGCTGTTTGAATCAATGATCAAAGCTAGACATTAGTGGGAGTTGTTTTTTTACTTTATTAGTACTTCAAATGGTGAAAATATCACTTCATGCACTTTTTCCACTCTCCAATATGTTGGTACAGTAGTTCTAAAGTAGTTCTGGGAACATTTGCTTTCCCATGTTACCTGTGTATGTGAAGGAGGTAGGCCTTTGCGTCCATACACACCAACAAGAGCATCTCTCTGGACGGAAATGTTGAATTTCAGGAACTGTGGTTGGTCGATATACAGCTGGGACCTCCAAAACACACCTTGAATAAAGAAACAGAACAACATAACTTGAGAGATTTAAATATTAACACTTCCCAACTGACTTTCAGAAATGCCGCCTTTTCAATGTTAGTTGTCTTTATAAAAACGGTGTGATTTGTTATTAATTTCCCATCGACTTCTGTTTCCTGCAACTGTGTGTGGTCTTGTAGCACAACAAGTTACTACTGCAGCTTATTCATAAATATGTGGCAAATGAATTCATTTCAAGAAAGCCATTGATTCATGTGTGACCTCGGTTCAGTGGGTTAGGAAGCTCATCTTGTAACCGGAAGGTTGCCGGCTCGATCCCCAGCTCTGTCTGTTTTGGTCGTTGTGTCCTTCACCTACCTACTGCCTACTGGTGATGGCCAGAGGGGCCGATGGTGTTATTTGGCAGCCTCGCTTCTGTGAGTCTGCCACAGTTAGCCCAACAACAGCTGCCCTGTCAGTCCCAGGGCATACCACTACCTGTGTGGGTTTTCTCTGGGTACTCTCACATCCCAGTGAATGAATAGTGGAATTGTAAAGCGCTTCGAGGGTCTCGAAAAGCACTATGTAAATGCAATCCGTTATTATCTTTAAGGCTTATTACTGTGACACACTTGAAAATAATGTCAAAAGTGAAAACCAGTAAACAAAACTACTGATTTCATTTACAGTCCTACAGATGCAGAGTTCCTTCACATTTGGAATGTTTATAACTCCATCCTCGCAATTTAGACAATGAATGTCTTTGGACTGTGAAGCCAGAGTACCTGGAGAGAACCCACCAAAAGCCCCGGGCAGGTGGTGGTATCGAACTCAGGACCTTCTTGCTGTGTGTAACAGTGCTAATCGCCACGCCACCGCGCTGCCTTATTTATAAGTATAGTTATTATAACATGATTATGTTCCTCTTTGTAGTAGTTCCAGATTTAAGTAATACACTCAACTGAACTTGTTAGAATCTCTACCATCACTGATATAAATGGTTAACAGAAACATGGAGGTGAAACACAGGATAATTCCATTACACAGTGTAACAATCTTACAAATTGGTATGGGGTGTTGGAAATTTTACACTTAGGCTACGTTCACACTGCAGGTCTTAATGCTCAATTCCAATTTTTTGAACAAATCCGATTTTTTTGTCTGCTTGTTCACACTACAAATAAAATGCGACAGCAAACGCGCTCTAGTGTGAACCCTCAAAGCGGCCCGCATGCGCAAAAGAAGACGTCACACACAACGCGCTCTGTTTAGACCCAGAGCAAACAATATTGTTTGACTGATGGCCCTTAATATAAAGACTTCAGACTTTACGTTTCCCAATTTTTGCTTTAAGTTATTTTGTTATTTACATAATAATGTAAATAACCTAAAAATGATCCTTATTGCTGTTTTAGAGGAGCGGTGCTTCAAAGGATAGTTGCAGATTTCTGTCAGAATCTGCAGATTATACAGTACAAATAAAATGTTCACGTTGTCTTCCCAACAGTTTCACTAACATCTACACTGGATGGCCAGGAAGCGTTCACTTTGTCTTCTCGGGCGCTTCTCCGGCGCTGATAATTGGCGTCTGTCTTGTGTCAGTGACGTAAAAGACGGATTTAATGCGACATGACCGTTCAAACAGCAGTCGCTTTCTAAAACATCAGATATGTATCGGATTCAGTACCACATACGAAAGTGACCCAGATCGGATTTGAAAATATCGGATTTGTGCCGTTCACACTGTCATACCATGATCGGATATGGGTCGCATAGGGTCAGAAAAATCGGATTTGATGCGCTTTCGCCTGCAGTGTGAACGTAGCCTTAGTTTACAGAGTATTAATCACAGCAGATCCCTACACATGTGCATTTGTGTACATAACTCACCTGGAGGTATATCTTGTATGGCTCGTCTCCCCACATCCACCTCTCCTGTGTCTATGGTGTTGTTCTCTAGAAAAAGCATCTTACCTGCAGAAGGAAAAACACATCAAACTGAATCCATGAGATGCTCTAAAAGCCACCATCATGGCTACATATGAAGAACATTGTCCAACACAAGGAGGATACATCATCAACATCGGAGATAATACCAGTGCTTGTTAAATAGCTAAGAGTGACAGACTGTTTTCGGGCACTGGAGACAGATTACATTGGTTGTGGTAGTTCTACCTGTTAAATGGTTCACTTCAGAAAATTCACTGCAGAAGAAATTATTATGTTTGGTCAGTTGAAAACATACACATTCCCCAAGTAAGGAGTGCTGTGCATAACACTACATGGAATTGAACATATAATAACACTCATAGATTTCTTACAGGTTAATTTAGGCTTTCTTTTGAGTGAGTGCAAAGCCACAAAAGAAAACAAAAGCTGAACCTCAGAAATTGTCGGCATTCAGTGTTTCAGTCAGATGGACATTAAAAGCTTACATGCTTACATTGCTAATCCCTGTGGTTAACAGTTATATATGTAAATGGTAATGGGGCTGGTTCTGTTCTACTCTTATAGAGAAGGTTGTATAAAGCATTCAACTCTCCTCATTCACTTTTTTTAATGTTTTTCTCTGCTTTCTATCCAACTTTCACCCTCCAGGAAACACAACAAAGAGCAACTTGGGGTTAATATGTTGCTCAAGGATGTTTGGCACGCAGACTCGAGCAGCCAGGAGTTGAACCACCACCACTGTTTTGACTAGTGGATGACATGTTCTTCCTCCTGACCTACACCCCATATGTCACACAGAAACTCCAGTGTATGTCATCCTTTTAAGAGGGTAAAGAATAATCCCCCCAAAATAATCTGCAGGTATAACATCTGGAGCAATGAAAGTAGAATTTGTAGAGAAATCTAACCAGTTAAAGTAAAAACCAGTTAACCTGGAACACCTACCACACAAACCATTAAAGAAAAGACTGGGAGGGCCAAAACAACAAGGACTAAGGTCCATGATCCATGTTTTATAGTACCTACACCTTAGTTTACTAAAAGTTAACAGAATGCATTATACTGTAATGGACTGGATTATGAGTTAACTATTTGTGTTATTAATGTTATTGTGTTCAGAACTGCCACATGGTTAAAGCAAAGACGTCCTCAAACCTACAACAATGTGATTTACTGAATGTCCTTGAATGGTTCAGTCGTGGACTGTGATACTAACACTAACTGATACTGATCACAAGCTAGAATGGGTTCACCAGCACTGGCTCAGATGTGTGAGCAGTATATGTGAGTGTGTGTGTGAATATGTGTGGTTGTCCTGTGATATGCATTAGCTATACTGATATGACATGCTGCATATAACACAAGTGTTCAACTCAATTGTTTAATCAATTACTGCCATTTATCGCATTCTTTGCCTAGATCATTTAAACATGTTTAATTCTTTCTTTCTTTTCTTTAACATTACCTGTGACTTGTTTTCGACTCATATCCCTGCACATATTTAAACTGTTGTAAGTTTAAAGATTTTGCCAGCAGAAAGGAAACATTTACAGTTTTTCTCTGTTTCCAAACAACGATTTCAGACCCCTCACAGCTTTCAGTAAACATCCTCCAACAGTCAGTGTGTGGTGCTGTTATCTGCTCATTTTAAGTTTTATTCAGCACTGCTTTGTGGTTGTGAACAGAAGGGATGAGCACCGAGAAAAAGAAAAGAAAGAACTGAGAAAAAAAAGGCAAGAAAAGCTGAGAAAATGGAGACATGAAACTAAAAGAGTCTGACAGGCAGACAAAGAGAGAGAATAACCACAGAACAGAAAAGCTGCACATTTAACAAAAGCGTGACTGGCAGGGTGAGGTCAGCAGCCGTGGCTTTTGTCCTACATCTCTGTTACCTGTTACACTGATTTTTCTTTTATCTGTTACAATGCTTCTCTGGTTTCTTTGCAATGCTGTTAGTCACTGCATTCAAAATAAGTTTTCAGCACTGAAAGTAAGTTCAGGCTGCATAATTTAAAAACAAAGCATGTTATTGATGTGAAAATCTGTTTGGTTTGTATCCGGTTGCTTTGATTTGTACTGTCCATTTCCTAACTGTTACTACTTGTACACTGTTCCCATATGTGTCCTGTTTCTGCCTCGAGTCCAGAGGGACTCAGAGTAGGGTCACTACAACTCCATCTTTAAAAAAGCTAGTTAAGGGTGTTGTGCAAGTCCAACTCTGTGTGTGTGTGTGTGTGTGTGTGTGTGTTATCAAACATCAGAATCTGAAAAGGGCTGGAAAGAAACTCTAACCTCTGAGAGTGAGTGACGGACTATAATATGTGGTAAACACTGAAGGCTATCCTGGGATCCTGCGTTCAAATGAGCTCTTAGCTTTATGTTTCTTGCCTCACTGCACCGCCAGATTTAACTTTTCCATAGCTTTTATTGTTTTTAATGCCGAAAGAAGGGGAAGGAAAAAATCTTTAAGCAGGGACTCACTGTTGTCTGTAGACACTATAAATGTGTTGGGTGTTGTGTCTCTTCCTCCACCTCCGTTTTCAAAGGCTCCGTATCCCTCACTCTCCTGAAGCTGCCAGTTTAGACCAAACAGGTGCATAGCTGTAAAGAGGAGCAGACGAACAAGGAGGCAAAATGTTTAGTGTTCAGAGCACCAACAGTAATCAAATGGCATCTATTAGACACTCAAATATACAAGCAAACACCATTCTAACCATTCTCTCACCTCCACACACACACATAAACACGCATCTACAGTCAGGCAGGTGTGTGTTTGTGTTACATAAAGCATCAGAAAACTTTAGACATCAAGCTCATCTCCCCCCTACATCTCAGTTGAGAAGTAAGTAAGATAAAAAGTGAAACTGGTATCCACCAGCTACAGAAACATCCACAACCACACAGCTCATCACAAACCTCAGCTCAAACTGTTGTTCACTCCGACAGGATAAGGAGCTTCAGAATTATGTTGTAACAACATGAGCAAGCTTGTCACATGTTTCAGATCATCAAAGACAAACAAACCTGACTAACACCAGTAAATACAACATGCAGTTGTATGCATGCATGCGGGGGCAATGACTTTTTGCCACACAGTCAGGTGGGTCTGATTATTGTTTGAAAGCTCTATTTTGGATTTGTTTGAGTTATCTTAGTTTAATAGTAAAATGTGTTTCATGACCTGAAACATATCCAACAACAAAGGGGACAAACACTGTTTCTTAGCAATGGATTTCCATCTTTTATTTCATTGTTCCAGTTTCTGTTTGGTTCAGAGGGTTTAGTCCTCCTGCGTCTTTCCCCCTCTGTTAAGTTTATGTAATTTTATGCCTTTCCCTGTTAATGGTTATTTAGCTCCTGTTTTATTTTGGTAGTTTATTTACCCCCAGTGCCTTGCATTTATTAGCTGCAGCTATTTTTTTCTCCCCTTGTGAAACATTTTGTTATTTTGCTTTTTGGATTTTGTGTTTTCTTCTTCATTTTTTTTTAAATACAGATAGTTTTTGTTTTACTTCAGCCTGTCTCAGGGTTCCTTTACAGTTGTCTTTGTGGCCATCTCATTGTGTTGGACTCGCCAAACAATTCAAAACATCCTAGTACACAGGCAACAGTTTTTTAATTCAACAAAAGTCTGTAAAGATGACTTCTACGTTTAATTATAGACATAAAAGAAGTTGTAAAGTTGTTATGTATCTGAGGAAATCTGTAGTGCGGGGTTAATTTGATCCAAATCAAAATACTTTTTAATGCATCAAGCCCAGAGATAATCAGATGTCTGTCTGAAAGGAAATCCACACTCAGCCAGGCACATAAACTGTTTTTACAGTATCTCAGTTATCTTTTCATCTCCAATAAGTATGATGCACATGGAGGGCTATTTATAAAACACTTTTCAGATTTTTGATTGACAGCTTTATTTTAAACAAATATAAATAAAATGAAAAACAAAATAGATTTTAAAAATAAAAAAGAAAGTAGAAGTTATAAAACACACAAACAAACATTACGTTCCCATCAGTAACTCTATACACATGCTCCAAATGGAGTATGATGAATTCATCTACGCTCTTTAATACTGGTTAATAATTTACCAATTAGTGTTCATAATATAGACACACATAAAATACTATCACACCTTGTGATTAAGCTGCCTCTAAATCTTTGTACCTTGTAAAAAACAGTCTTTGCTTGTGTTTTCTAAGCACTTTGACATCCACAGCTTATCTTGATGTTTGTGTTTTCTACTAAATAGCTTGATTTTATGATACAATAATGTAAATACTAGAAATGGACCGATCCGATATTACATATCGGTCAGATACTGACCTAAATTACTGGATCGAATATCGGAGAGAAATAAAAAATGTAATCCGATCCATTAAATATCAAAAAAACACCTCACAAAACTTGCAACACGGTGTAACTCGGCTCATAACCGTAGCATGTCGGAGCAGTGTGCATCACGTGATAGAGCGGCTGTGTGTATTTGTAGCCTCGCTACCAAACCAGCATTTCATCTCCGAGGAAGTTATCCCAGAGAGAAGTAAAGCAAGTGTGTAAGTTCATCTCTGAATGTTTGTAAAGCGTTCCAGCGTTAAGCTTAACAACCGATATATGCAGCGACTGCCTCTCTCTCCCCCCCCTCCCTCTCCTGTTGCTGCTTCAATCCTGAAACTGATCAATGATCAGCTGATCGGCTTTTCTGTCGCGAGTCCGTCTCTCTTCTTTGTTTTTGGCCCACTTTGCTCCAGAAAGAGGAAACCAGCGGCTGAACAACAGCAGCACGTTTAACCTTGATAAGCTGTTGTTAGAATGTATTTAATATTACTTTCTACACCAGGATCCTTTTCTACGTAGCTGACGGCTGGTAACTGTGCAGGGGCGGATCTAGCAAAGTGTAGCCAGGGGGGCCGATAGGGCATGAACAGGGAAAAGGGGGCACAGAGACATACTTTTCTTTCTTATTCTCATTTAAAATGTCTAGCTTTTAATAAATAATTATCTGAATCTTACACCCAAAGTTTTAATCTGATGTAAAATGTATAGAAGTCCATTACTGTATATAGTAACTATTAAGTCTAATATACCCTAGTAAGCTATAGTACTTTTTCCTTTGGGAAGGTACCATCTGTGCAGTCTGCAATTCTGTTGAAGAAAGATGTTGAATCTATTTAATTATTCTTGAAAAATAATTTATTTCTGTGCATTTATTTTCCACTCTGCATCAAATTAAAGTTGATTACGTCGATTAAGCATCATGAGGTGGAGGGTGGGGGGTGGTTCCCTATTTTTTTTTTTTTTTTTGCTGGGAGTTTTAGAACCCTATTAGTTAGGTTGCTTACTCTTTAAAATACCAGAATAGGGAGGATGGAGCAGGTTTAAGTTTATTAGATTGATCAGTGTTGCTGAACTATGAAATATTTTGGGTGCAGTGTATTTTTTGCATACAGGTATAACAGAATAGCTTTAGTGTTTGTTTTTTTTTAACTTGAGTATGAACTTATACAAAAAGCAGCAAGATATTAAAAAAACAGTTTTATTGATTAAAAAACACACTATATCGGATTCATATCGGTATCGGCACATATCCAAATTTATGATATCGGTATCGGACACAAAAAAGTGGTATCGTGCCATCTCTAGTAAATACCAACAATGTTATAACAAATGTATGATCAGCATCTTTTTCATTATTTATTTCACTTCTAGTCTCATTGTACATTCAGAGCACTTTTATTACAAGCCACATTTACTCAAAGACTACTTTGTGTCTGTCAAACTCACCAACAAACAACAACTTTGAGGTTCAGTATGTCCAAGGACACTTTAACTCTCATACAGGACCACGTAAAGATTAAACCGCTGACCTTCCAATTGGCAGATTGTTCTACCTTCCGAGCTACAGCCACCACATCACTGCTTTAGACTACATATCACATTTAACAATTCATATATTCTATTGACTTACAAGCACTTTATGTCCACAGACAGTTTAGAATTGTCAGTTAATCTAACTTTCCATGTCTGAAAGGAGAGAACCTGCAAACTCCACAGAGAAAGGCTCCAGCAGGGTTCAAACCGGAAACCTTCTTGCTGTAAGTTGACAGTGCTAACCACTGAACCACTGTGCCACCAACATCGACTGGCTGGAGTTGTATACCAAGCTGGGTGTTAATTAGGAAAGTGGACCAGTAAAGAAGAGCTTAGCAATGAATTAAACTCATTTGTAATTTAAATTTGAAAACACCTTGACTGTGAAGGTTCTCAGTCATCCAGGTCATCGTAGTCTAAGGAGCTTGGAAAGAAAAGCGTTGGGACTTCTTTCTTGTTTTCTTGATGACATTTCACCTCGTGTGATTAGATAGAGGATCAATAGGGGGTCCATGTCCCTCTTCCGGACACTCCCGTAGAGCTTAAATCTGGGACTCTCCACCAATTGCTCTTAGAACTGAAGAAGCTTCTGGGATGAAAAGTCTTCAACAAAACTTAGAGAATATGTCTGTGAAGGTTCTCAGTCATCCAAGTCATCGTAGTCTAAGGAGCTTGGAAAGAAAAGCGTCTGGACTTCTTTAAGTTGCTTGAAGACGTTAAGAAGGAACACACACATGTAAAGGAAGCTCTCAAAACATGCGGATATCCTAACTGGGCGTTCATAAAGTCAGCAAAGAGGCACAGAAAAGAAGATCAGACACCAGCGAGGGAGGATAAGGAAGACAGACGCAACAACATTGTCATCCCCTATGTAGCCGGTGTATCAGAGAAACTCAGGAGAGTTTTCTCCAAGCACGACATCCGAGTGCATTTCAGACCCAGCAACACACTCAGACACAAACTGGTTCACCCGAAAGACAAAACTCCAAAACACAAACTTAACAACGTGGTGTATGCTGTACAGTGCAGCGAGGAATGCCCAGACCTCTACATTGGAGAGACCAAACAGCCACTTCATAAGCGCATGGCACAACATAGAAGAGCCACCTCCACAGGACAAGACTCAGCAGTCCATCTGCATCTTAAGGATAAAGGTCACTCTTTCGAGGATGCCAATGTTCACATTTTGGACAGAGAGGACAGATGGTTTGAAAGAGGAGTGAAAGAAGCCATTTACGTCCACTGTGAGCGACCATCTTTGAACAGAGGCGGTGGTTTACGACACCAACTGTCTGCCATCTATAATCCAGTTTTGAGATCCCTCCCCAGACGCCTTAACGCCCACTCACACCCTGGGCCATCTGACCTCAGGAAATCACATGATAGGGTGGGGCCAGGTTTCACAATGAGCTCACCCGAAACTCTGGCTGATTGTGACCCACACCCGTTTTCACACCTTGGCTCATGTGATTAGGTAGAGGATCATCAGGGGGTCCTTGGTCCCTCTTTGGGTTGATACTCCCACTGGGTTTAAATCTGGGACTCTCCACCATTTGACCCTAGAACTGAAGAAGCTTCTCGGATGAGAGGTGAAACGTCTTCAAGCAACTTAAAGAAGTCCAGACGCTTTTCTTTCCAAGCTCCTTAGACTGAACAACACCTTCATCACAAAATACAGATAGCTGCTTTAACAACAGTTTCTAAAAAAAAAAAAAATAGAAATGTTAAAAACTAATATAATCTGTTGATATATCCTGTGTGACAATCTTAAGCCAAATTTTTTTTTCCAGGACTATTTTTTTCTAGGATCAACATTATTGTGACATATGACATTGTTTTAATAGCAAAGCTCCACCTCTATAATGTCTCTGAACTTAAAAGAATTCATAAATATCTGATTTCTGCACAATATACATATTACAGTGAGAGAGTTGTGTCAAGGACCAATTACTGATTTAACATGGCAACATTTAGTGAGAGAAACCCCTGCTGTGGATCCTCCTACAACGCCCAACACACACTAATACAGTTATTCTGCACGCACATAGACAACCATCTGCCTCATTAAATTAGAGCCCTGCTGTGCTAGCCTGTTACCCACAACCCCTCATAGTGAGGACATGAGCAAAGGGTCATGGGAGAGTGCTGGCTAATCAACAGCAGCCTGAATGTGTATGTGTATGTGCCGGCGTCTGTGTGAGTCATAAGGTAAGAGGATAATGGTGAGGGCAACAATCATGCGAGAGCTGCCGTCTCTATGAGAGATTATTAGGAAAAGTAAAAACCAATAGAACAATCTTGTGGATTTAAAGGTAGATTCAAAAACTATACATTCATCCATCACATGCTGTCAACAGGCTTTCTGCTACCAAATATTTCATATTATTTATATATTTTATATTACGTTTGTGGAACAGACAACATAATGAGAAGACTGCAATAGAAACTCCAATGTGGAAAAATCTGCAGCATGAAAAAGACTGACTATCCCAAAGCAGACCAGGCCTTCACTCTGTCTGAGCCCAGTTCAGCCCACCCACAGTGAGAGGGTCCACGGCTGCCTCACCTCTAATGTCTAGAAAATGTGTCCAGAATATTTACAGAGGAAAACATTTAACTGCTTGGTCTGTTGTAGTCACAGAGCTGTACGCTCATGTGAAGCTGGTTAAAATGAGCAATCCCCTCAGGTCAGTGCTCAGAATGTATAACAACTCAATGTCAGCAGGTGTGGGAAAGTTTCACAGGAAGCGTAGTAAGCTACAGTTTACTTTTGAATCTTGTCCACGTAAGTCTTTATCACTGTGTCCTCTGAAATCAAGGCTCTGTCGTTTAGCTGTCGTACATGCATGGTCAGGCCTTCTTGGCAGTTTCTTTGTTTTTTAAATCCTGTTCTGTTTGGCAGCACTTGCAATCAGAATTATGATCTGGATGCACAGTTGTGCCAACCACATTTTGCTTTTCCAAGATTTTATAAATTCTCTATAGGCTCGTCTTTTTCTTTTATCTGTTTATTGATTGATTTCTATCAGTGTTCTTCCAGTCATTACATTATATGTATAATATAATATAATATAATATAATAAGACAATATAATAATATATTGGCTTCCCTTCATTGGCTTCCTGTTAAATCCAGAATTCAAAATCCTGCTCCTCACATACAAGGACTTAAATAATCAGGCCCCATCTTATCTTAATGACCTTGTAGTACCATATCACCCTATTAGAGCACTTCTGTCATGGTCTCTGTGTCTCCTTGGTGGACCTAGGTTTCAGGCTACATGTTGTTTTTAGTTTGTCTCTCTCCCTCTCCTGTCTCTCACCTGTCTGCCTGGGCGGAGCTCAGCTGGGCTCCCGCCCTTGGCCCACACACCTGCTGTGAATTCACCTGATTACCTGGACTCCTGGGCTATTTAAGCTGAGGACTCAGAAGGCTTCTTTGCTGGGTTGTTGAGTTACTCTCGTCAGTACAGCCCTGATAAACCCTGTTTCTTGTGTGATTACTCTGTTTATTCTAACCACAGTTCTCTTGTGCTTAGGTTCTTGGACTCGTCTGTACCCCCGATCTGTTTCCCTGGTGGTGTGGAGTGGAGTGAGAGTGAGTGTGCAAACAAACGTGTGTGAAAACAATACGAGAGGAGCGAGTGAGCGGATGCAGAAGAGTGCCGAAGCCAAACTGGGAAGGAGCAAATGAGCGAAGCGTGTTTTGGACTTTCTCCCCTTTTTCCCCGGACCGTTGCATATCCCTGCCCTGTACACTGTATATACTTTCACGTGGTGTTTTGTAAATAAATTGTCGACTGCTATTCTAGTTCAGCTGGTCTGTGCCTCAGTCCATTTTTGCCTGCGTGACAACTTCGCTCTCACACTGCAGGCCTACTTGTTGCTCCTAGAGTATTTAAAAGTAGAATGGGAGGCAGAGCCTTCAGTTTTCAGGCCCCTCTTCTGTGGAACCAGCTTCCAGTTTGGATTCAGGAAACAGACACTATCTCTATCTCTAGATTCCACAGCGTACCGTTCGTCTTTCTCCCCTCACGGATAACCAGGCGTGACAGATGGCCGCCCCTCCCTGAGCCTGGTTGTGCTTCCAGTTTGGATTCGGGAGACAGACACTATCTCTACTTTCAAGATTAGGCTTCAAACTTTCCTTTTTGCTAAAGCATATAGTTAGGGCTGGACCAGGTGACCCTGAATCCTCCCTTAGTTATGCTGCAATAGGTGTAGGCTGCTGGGGGATTCCCATGATGCACTGGCTGTTTCTTCTTCACTCACTATGTGTTAATAGACCTCTCTGCACTGAATCATATCTGTTATTAATCTCTGTCTCTCTTCCACAGCATGTCTTTATTCTGTCTTCCTTCTTTCACCCCAACCGGTCGCAGCAGATGGCCCCGCCCCTCCCTGAGCCTGGTTCTGCTGGAGGTTTCTTCCTGTTAAAAGGGAGTTTTTCCTTCCCACTGTCGCCAAAGTACTTGCTCATAGGGGGCCATATGATTGTTGGGTTTTTCTCTGTATGTGTTATTGTAGGATCTACCTTACAATATAAAGCATCTTGAGGCGACTGTTGTTGTGATTTGGCGCTGTATAAATAAAATTGAATTGAATTGAAAATTGACAATGTCTAAGCAGACAGGAAGAATAGAAAAAAGGGAAGTTAGGAGAAAATATAATAAAAGGATAGGACACAAATAGAAATTCACAATGTATCATCAATGATGCATCTCTAATAAAAAAAAAACAAAAGGAAAAAAACATATAGCACCTGGAACACAGAAATATGAAAATGCACAGATACATAAATCACCAATCTTCTTGTTGTGTGTGTGTGTGGGTGAGAATGACTTCACTGTGAGGGCTTTTTTTAAAGCCAGAAGAAACCCACAGAAACAGTCTTATGGAGAGCTACAGGGTGAGCCCCTGCAGGCTGAGCTACAGAAGCCTTTCTTGCCCTTTGTACTACCTACAGATACTCACACTGAAAATCAAGACAAAGAAATTATGCAACTGGGCAGCCGAAAACTTCACTGTAACAAAAAATAGTACTCAGTGATTTGTATGGCCCCATGTGCAGCATAAGGGCATGCTCCGAATGAGTTGACAGATGACATCCTGGGTGTGGGGTGGGTTCTCCTCGCAGGGGATCTGAACCAGGGCCTCAATGAGCTGCCTGCATGCTCTCGCCACACAGGAACTTTGTTTTTGGTTGGAGACATTCACACCAGTTGCCTAGTGGAGGTTATTTTGCAAGGCTCTGGAAGTGTTAATCCTTTTCCTCGTTGCACAAATGAGCAGATACTGCTACTAAAGGACTGCACCTCTACGGTTAACTGTCTAGCTATCCTAGAGTTAATGCCTGTCTCCTGAAATCTCCTCCATGCCCTTGAGACTGTGCTGGCAGCAACAGCAAAATGTCAATATTGATGTGCTATCCTGGAGGCTTTGGACTACCTGCACATCCTTTCTAGAGTCCAGGTTTAGGGGGTGACTATAGCTCAAGAGGTAAAATGGTAAATGGCCTGTATTTGTATAGCGCTTTACACTACATGCAGTCATCCACCCATTCACACACACATTCACACACAGGTTCTACTAATTGGAAGGTTGATGTTTTTATCTCTGAATGCTCCAGTCTGCATGCCAAATATCCTTGGGCAAGATACTAACTCCATGTTGCTCTCTATTGCAACCATTGCAGTGTGAATGCATGTGAATGTTAAATAGAAAGCACTTAAGTAGCGAAGAAAGTGCTTGTATGAATGGGCGAATGAGGCATAAAGCGCTTTAAGTGCTCAGGTAGAGTAGAAAAGCACTATACAACAATTAGTCCATCAGTCCAAGTATCGCCTTATGCTACCAAAGTGACACTGACCGTAGCCAAATGCAAAACTAGTAAAGAAAAAACGAACCCAAAAGCAAAACAAAAAAAAATGCAATCTCGAGGAGGCAAAAAGTGTCAGTGGACTCCACCTGTAAAACTTGTTTTTGGGGTTGGTCTCATTGCGGTGACTGCTCCTGTAGTTTCTTATGTTTGAGGTTTTTCCTTTATAGTTTCTTCATAGTGGTGACTAATATATATAATACTTGTATTGATAAACTATGTACTGATAGACTGTGTACCAGTAGGTGGTGGTGAGCACCATCTAGTTATCTGCTGGGGGAGCGGGCAGCATCAGTGCCAGAGATGCCAGCAGGAACAACAAACTGATTCACAAAGTTGGAACCATCAGAACTTAGAGGTGCCTGAGTCAGTGATACCAGGAGGTCACTGAACAAGCTACAAACTGCTCTCCATCATGGACAGCTCATAGAGATGCACCGCTCCACACTACTGAGGCTACAGAGCTCCTTCAGGTGATCATTCCTGTCTCTGTAAAACTGAATAATAACTGCTCACTCTGTGGCAGATAAAAGATGAATGTATCTGTGACAAATATGATTCCACCCACCTGTTTGTTTAATTTATAGTGCAGGTGTTATTTATTAACACAATGTCTACTACTCTTACACAATGTCAGTTTTACTTTTACAGTTTTTTAACTTAATTTTTACGTTGTTCTTTCACTGGTGTATATCTATGTTGTTTACTGTAGACTCCAGCCATCCATCCATACGCTGTTTCTTCATGTTACAGGAGGATATGTTTGTATTTGAGATCTTTAAGTCTTCTTCACTTTGTCAGCAGCTCTGGCAGTAATCAGATCAGGCTACGGTTAGTGAAACTGAACTCAGCTTTCCCAGAAATGTGGCCAATCACAGTTAATTCATTATTTAACAAGGAAGGTAGGGACGGTCCCTTTATCAATTAAAATATTATATAAAGATTACATTTTTTGTATGTACTTAGGTTATCTTTATCTAATTTTAACGTTTGTTTGATGACTTGAAATATTTAAGTGTCATGAATATTCAAAGAATTCCAAAGTCAGGCCTCTGGAAAAACAAGTTTTCACTGCATTGTGTCTTTCCTGGCTTCACACTCACTTTTTGTCAATTCCTTAGTTCAGACAGAAAGTTTATTTTCCCACCTTATGACATTTATTTCTTATCAAACTTTCTTCTTTCCACTTTGTATCTCAGATCACAGCGCGGTCCTGCCTACCACCCACTCCTGCTCAGCTATGCAGGACTGTGGTTACTGTCACTGAAACTATTTTGAAATGGCCCTAACGTGGGCCTCGCCTAATGCGACTTGCATTTAGCAAATAAACTCAACATAATCAAAATGTCGATCACAGTAGTTTCAAAGTTTCAGGAGGCTAGTGTAATGTTACTCGGTATGACATTAGCTTGTAAGTTATGTTGTTGTTTAGCCATCTCTTGTCAGCTCTCCAGAGACTGGAGGGTCCCATCTCTGATCTGCTGACAATAACAACTTGCGACAATATCGAGATTAAATGAATCATGTTCAAGTAGGTCTTCTTCTGTTAGACCCCTAACTGCAGTTCAGGAGTGAGGCTTAATGTGACGAGGAAAAGGATGAAAGAGATGAGAAGGGGAGTAGTGGTGAAGGAGGTGAAGAAGATGAGAAAGAAAAAGCCAGAGAAAATGAAAATACATGTAACAGTTTTAAATGGTCAGATATTGTTTGGAACTACGAAGTACTACGAGTATCAGGGCCACACGAAGAAAAACATATATCATTGAGCATTCTGAGAATAAAGTTGAAAGTACGAGATTAAAGTCGTAATTCTATTTTGAGAAAAAAGTCAAAATGTGGACATTACAGTTGCCCCCCCCCACCACCACCATCAACACCACACCGCACACAAAGCCAGTGGCGAGGGATCTGCATGTCCAAGGACCGTCTGAGCTTCAGCTGTAATTGCTTTAGTTCTATTGTGGGAATCAATGACCTTTGGAAAAAGAAAGAGAAAAACTCCCCTCTGACTTTGTTTTTTCTCTTCTTCCTTCTTGCACACAATCTAACAAGGAGTAAATTGCTTTGACAGTTTGAAAGTGTTGCAGGGGAGAAAGAAAAGCACTGAAGGGCTTTTTATGACCACAGCTGGAAAAGTGACGCATACACATATACATATACATATACGTATATGTAAAGATTAAAATTCAGACATAATATATATGAATATATATGAATCCTTACAAACATTGCATATTCTAAACTGTAATGTTGTCGGGGGACAATGTTAACGAGTCATTCTTTTGTACTTTTATGCAGGTGTTGGTATTAGACCTAAGGCAGATGTCTCTACTGAGTGCGGGTTTAATAACTTAACTATCTGGTTATCTGATGGGCTCATGAGACAGAGAGAAAACCCCCACATGTAGCAACAATAGCACAAGGATGGCTAATATCAAGATGCTGAACAAGACTGGAGAACAGACGGCAGGAATTCACAATAACAGTGGACACAAATACAAGATTTCATTTGTCATTCAGTGGCATTATAAGTGTGTGTTTGTGTGTGTGTGTGTTAGCTTACCGATGCAGTAACAGAGCATGACAGACAGCAGTACAGACAGACCTACTGCACTGAGGGCTGTACACCTGAGAAAAAAGGAAACAAACAAACAAACAAAAATTGTAACGTACGTAATTTTGAAAGCACTAATTTATTTTAATTACAAATCCCACCATCTTATTGGGGATTGTATTTATTTTTGCAAATTCGTCTGTAAAACTACACATTAGCTCCAGCTTGAAGCCTTGTGTGACCACTCCCAAAATACATCATTCCACTTCCCAACGTTGGTCATTTTATCAGCATCATTGGACACTGACGATAAAACATATCTACATCTCTATGTCTGTGGAAAAAAACATCTGATCAGAGTTTCGCCCTGCACTGAGTGTTTGTGGTTGTGTGGAACTTGCAAAAACATTGTCTTTAACATTGTACCAAAGGAGAGTTAAAGGATATAAAATAGTTACCAAGGCATTACAATAAGCCAAAAATCTGTGATCTGTGAACAAATAGCAGAGTCAGTTGTTCTCTAGATTCTAGTTTAAAGTCTCCACACATAAAAGCATTTATGAATTCTCTGCTCAGCACATCTTGTCACTCCTGTTGTAGTTGTTTCAATCGTTCACCTCGAATTTGAGAGCTCCACACTCGTGCTGATGGTTTTATTGATCCACTTCCTTTAATTCTATTTAAATAAACATTTACTCTACTGAAGAAAAGCATAAAAAATATAAATTTTGTGCTTATCAAGTACAACAAAATATCTATGAACTCTCTTTCTGTGAATAACATGACTGTCATACACTTTACACAGTTTTATATTTCACGACACAAACACGCTGATTTAATTTATCCAGTGAACCAAAAACGGATTAAATGTGATCTTTATGAGGACAAAAAACAACCCTTTTTCTTCTCTAACACATGGAAATAGGACATTCTCTACATTACTGGGCAGCTAAACTAAAACAGTAAAAATGAAAAAGATTAAGATTGAAGTCACAGTTAGGACAATGATTCTGATTCTTTTTCACACTGGGAAATAATGGCATAAATTTCACAGCATTGCTGCAGCATCAGTCAAAATCAGCATAGTGTTATCAAATATGTGGATATCACTTCAGTTGTGTGGATCTGGGAGAACCGCCTCTCTCTGTGCTCTCTGGGAAAGTTCTTGAAAAAGACAGGATGCAAAGTGTACTGTGTGTTTTTCCCACTCATCTGAAGAACATACACTGGTAGCCAAATTGGCCCAGGAGTGGTCTAACTTGAGCTTGTTTGGCAGCATCTTACCAAACTCCTGAAACTCTGAGTAAAGTCAAAGCGTGTGCTTGCAGGTACTCTTTCTTACTGATGGACAATAAGGTGAAAAATTCATTTTACCTCCATGAGCAGTACTTGGAGGATTTCTTGAACTTGAAGGCTGAGCGGGATAGAGTATTCCTAGGTAACGGCCTGGTAGGAGGGGAGTACACTGAGCCTGTTGCCATAGTGTAGCCAGGAGTAGCTGTGGAGAAGAGGGGGGTAGTGCCTGTGCCTGTTTTAAAGAGGAAGTGCCTACAGTGAGAGAGAAAAGGGAGGAACACATTAGTTACGGTTACATATACTGAAATTCTTTACATACACAGGAAATGAACTGTTACAGAGTTGCCACTTGGTGACCGTGCCAAATGACTGTGTGAAAATAAGTCTTGTTACACACCACAGTCAAGTGGCTGAGCTGTCGAACTACAGCAAAGCTCGTTTTCAGTACTGTGTTTCAGACCTTTATACAGATTTCATGAACACAGTGTCACAACCTTCCAAGAGAACTTTAGAGTCATGATACTTACACAAATAATCTGGAAATTAACCCTGTAAGAACCAACCCATCAAAGAACTGAGATGTTTAATAACCCTTATAACAAAATCCACTTTTTTTTTTGCTATATCATGTTGTATATGATATATTTTTATTATGTATTTTTTGTATCACATTTGATACATTGTTGCTAACCAAAAACGCCCAATGTTAATTTTAGACAAAAAAAAGAGTTTTGTCGATAGCACTTTGAAAATTATGGCAAGTATTGATCATGCTGATGAGATAGAGGTCATTATAGGGTTCAACTCCAAATTGTTGACTTAACAATAAAAGTGCGGCTGCTTGATTAGCAGGTGTTCAAATCAAATCAAGCTTTATTGTCAATCTGCTGTCCAACAACAAGTGCAGGCAAAATAAAAGCGTGTTTCTTCAGGGTCAACACAAGAGATAGTTCAAACCTTTAAAAACACACAAACAAACGTCAATTAAGCAACCCCACAAACACACACACTCCCCAAGACGTCTAGCTGTAAAATAGTCTCTCACTGGTAGGGATGGGTACCGACTGACATAAACGGTAGTAACCAGACCGAAAAGCAGCGCACAGTTCGGTGCTTTATTTCGGTGCTTTTTTTTTCTTGAGATGTCATACACTTTGGATTCTAGCCAATCATTTTACCTTTCCAAGGATAGTAGGCGGGGCCAGGTACGTACATTCTTTTAGAGCAGAGCTACAGATTAAAAATGCCCAAGGCGAAGCGGTCAAAAGTCTGGCTGTACTTCACAGCAAAAGATGCAAACTCAGCAGCCTGCAACAAGTGCTTTAAGCTGATACTGTGATACTGTCAAAGGAGGTAACACCTCAAATCTGATGAAACACCTGGTGACGCATAGCTTTTTTTTAAAAGCCGAGAAATGCACCGTGTTTGATAGCTTGCTGCGAGACCTCACACCGAGCACATCTACTGCGGGTGTGGTGCCTGTTATCAGACCCGGAGTTAGCAACATCCCCCAAGAACCTGAAGAGGAGAGTCCTGGCCCCTAGCCCTGTCAGCGTAGCAGAAATGATGACGGATGATGATGGCAGCAGCAGCCGTTCTTCTCTGGGTGAGCAGCTTCATGTTGTTCGTGTGTAACTTACGTTGAGTAGGCTCACCACGTTATTAAATTAATGCACGTAAGGTGAACTAGCAAACACCGTCGTAGTTACATGCGGCTGTCTTCTTGTTTGATAGAGTGATACCATATATGCCCTATAGCTGCAGAAAAGGCTAACATTGTTATCTTTTTACAAAAAAAAAACAGCTAAACATGAGAGGTTTCAGGACAAAGTTTGTGTTTTCCATTGTTTAAGCACCGGTTCCAACCAAAGGAGGTATGTTGTATCAACAGAAAAGGCTAACTTGGTTATCATTTTGCAGAAAAACAGGGACTGCTAAAAATAAAAACATGAGAGGTTTTTGGACAAAGTTTGTGTTCTCTATTCTTTAAGCACTGGTTCGAGCACCGTTTAAGCACCGGCACCGTTTCAAAAGTACCAGTTTGGCACCGGTATCGGATAAAACCTAAACGATACCCATCCCTACTCACTGGCTGTAGGCAGCAACCAGTGGTTAATACCAGTTTGGTAAAAGTGACTGTGTAGGAATGACAAATAATCAAAACTGTTTCAAAAGTTGAAACACTGCCACACAGTCTTGGGTGTAGTACTGTATATGTCCTAATCACCAGTTCAGCATTCTAAGAGCTTGTGGCAGAAAGCTGTTCAGTCTGTAGGTTCAGCCTCTTTTAATGTGGAACCGTTTGCCTGATGGCATCAGTTCAGAACATTTATGGAGAGGGTGTGAGTGTCCTTTATGATGTTTAGTGGCCTACTCCTGCAGAATCTCTGGAAGAGGTATTGGACAGAGGAAAGGAAACTCTCGGCTGCTCCAACTAGTCTCTACAGTCATATTTTGTATGACATACTGCAGCTAGAATACCACGCTGACATACATTACGTTAGAACACTCAACCACACCGCTGTAAAAAATTCTGAGGATGCTGGTGAGGAGAGGGGCTTGTTTCAAACTCCTTTCTTTGCTGGGCCCATTTTTGGATCACTGAGATTTTCTGGTGCTGGTTCAGGCCGTGCAAGATCTGCACACCTAGGAACCTGACATCTTCCACTCCCTCTACTGATTGGCTGCTGATGCTGAAGGGGGGAGCATGCTTGATCCACACTTTGTGAAAGTCGATGATCACCTTTCATGTTTCGGCTACATTTAGCACCCGATGGTTCTACCTACACCAGCCCTCATTGAAACTTTTTTTCAATGCAATGATTTATCATTTCCACGAATCAGTCCCACCACTGGGGTATCATATCCGAACTTAATAATTACGTTATCCTCATATCTGGATACACAGTTGTATGTTAGCAGCATAAACAACAGTGAGCTGAGAACACAGCCTTGAGAAGATCCAGTGCTCAGCGTAATAGGCTTGGAGATGTTTTTCCCAACATGGAGAGACTGAGGTCTCTCAGTCAGAAAGACCAGGATCCAGAGACATATGGTGGTGTTCAGGCCAAGTAAGGAGAGTTTCTCTATTAGTCTCTGTGAAATCATGAGCTAAACTCAATGTACAGGAGTCTGGCGAAGGTATCTTTCGGGTCCAGATGGGTGATGACCGAGTGTAAGGTGGTGGACATTGCATCCACTGTGGAGCTCGAATGATAAGCAAAGTAGAGTGGGTCAAATGATGCAGGAAGGATGGCTGCGATGTGATGAGTCGCTCAAAACACGGCATCACAATTGTTGTGATGCCGTGTTTTGAGCACTTCCCTGCCCTGAACAAGGCATCCCGGGCTGTTAGCAGTGAGCGCACCTCTGCAGTCATCCAGGCTTTCTGGTTGACATATGCAGTGAAGGTCTTAACTACAGTGATATCCTCTGTACACTTTGCTATGTAGCTAGTTTCTGGCGATGCATAATTTTTTAATGTTTATCTGATCTCCTTGGGTGGCTGCCATCTTGAACACCCCCCACTGAATGTGCTGTCTGCCTGAAGAAATCCTAAAGAGCTGACAATGCACCTTCTGGCCAGATCCTAGTCTGTTTCGTTACTGGCCTGCTGTGGCTCAGAAGTGGTTTGTAAGCAGGCACCAGCATAATGAAAAGGTGATCAGAGCAGCCGAGGTGGAGTGTGAGGGGGTGGGGGGGGGTAGTCTTGTATGTATCTGGGTGGTTTGTATACACCAAGTCCAGCATGTTCACTCCTCTGGTTTTAAAGTCCACACATTGCTTGAACTTGGGGAGCACAGCCTTTAAACTGGTGTGGTTAAAATCTCCTGCAATCACTACGAAGCTGTCCAGGTGTTTAGTTTAGCTCACTGATGGCGCTGTGTAGCCCTCCAGCCTTAGCATTAGCGTCGGAAGCTACGTAAACGACTACAATAACAGTGGTGAATACTCTCGACAGATAAAATGGCCAACTTTTCACAATAAGAAACTCTGCCATGTGAGAACAGAGTTAGGTAGCTAATGTGGTACACCAGGTTTTATTTATATGATGCACAGACCCCATCTTGGCTCTTACCGCTGTTTGCCTTTACATTGGCTTCCTGTTGATTATCGTATCAATTTCAAGATTCTTTTGCTTACCTTTAAAATTCTAAATAATTTGGCTCCCAGCTATCTATGCAAACTCCTCCATTTGTATATCCCTAATAAGGTACTTAGATCTTCCAATCAAATGCTCCTGACGCAACCAAGGTCTCGTCTGAAGTCCAGAGGTGATCTGGCCTTTGCTGTCGTAGCACCCAGACTCAGGAATAATCTCCCTCCTTATATTCGTTCCTCAGAGTCCATCCAGTCTTTTAAATTGCGTCTTAAAACGTATTACTTTAGTCTGGCTTTTGATTCAAACTAGTTTGTTATTTCGTGGCTATTTTTTGTTTCAAACGATTGTCATATTGTTTCCTGCCCTCCTTTTAACTGTTTCTTTTTTTCATTCTGTCTTATGCTATTGCTCTGACCGACTATGAAGCACTTTGGTCAACTTTGTTGTATTATTATGTGCTATAGAAATAAATTTAGATTTGATTTGACTTGATTTGACTGTTTTGAACAGATGCGGCTACTAACTAAAAAGAGCTAGCTAAGATATAGTCTTTCATCCAAATATGGTCACTTCTGGCTCAGAAAAGCAAACATGGCAGTAACCAAAACACGAATGTTAAAGCTTTAAAATTGCGATTCAATAACCAATGGATGACATCCAGTGATTAAATTAGTTGTTTTCACATCGGCTGTACATTTCCAAAACTCTGTACTCTCTCAAATCTAACATCAAGCCCTCATTTAGTTTATGACCCATCATTCATCTACATCTACAGCTAATTGTAGTTAAACATTGTTAACCCTGCAATTACAGGGTTAACTATTTTTATTTGGAATACTTGACGTATTTAGGATGTTAACGGCATCTTTGAGAGTTTTGTAATATCTATTAAGTCTATAAGAAGTTTCCAAAATGTTCATGCAGACAAATATTCTGGCCACATCATAGCCTGGTTATTCTTTGAGGGAAGTCAGTTTGAATTGCTTATCCATCTTAGTGTCACAGGTGTTTCTATAACAGCTGACATACAGGCAGGCTAATGAGTGGGCACACTCTGGACAGACTGCCAGTCCTTTAAATTTTAGTAACGTGAACAGAAAAGGAGAAAAAGGCAGCTGAGGGGCAAGTCAGTTTATGGCCAGGTATTTTTGAAAAAGATACTGAAGTGGAATATGTAGCTGCAACAAGTGGTGCTCCCACCTGCAATGTGCGGTTCGTCACCTGAAAGATAATCATCTGAAAAACAAAGCCAATTAAAGCTGCTACCACAGGCTACATTTCTTGAGTCATCAGACAGAAACTGTTGAGTATGAAGATGAAAAAGTTGTCAGAGAGCTCATCTTGTTCTTGACACTAGCAAGATACACAGGTTATTAGCGGTCAACCAAAGAACAATGGGTCATGTAAAGATTATTTTTCATTAAAAGAAAAAAATCAGTCTTTGGAAAATTCCAAAGAGTAAATATGAAATTTCTTTTTAGCACATAGAATACATGTAGGCCTACAGTAATTATCAAGGTCACAATGTTCAATTAATGACAGGACCTCAGCTAATGATCATCTGTAATTCTAATTAGACTGTTCTCTAATAGGGCTGTGTGATTAACAATTAGAACCAATTATAAGAAGGGCTCTTCAATTAATACCTGCCTCTGGGCAATATGTGAAGAGAGAGACAGAGAGGAAAAGAGAGAAAAGTGAGAAACCAGCAGATAAATCATGGAGTGATTTTGTGTAAAGTAGTGTTTTAGTGTGTAATCAAAGGCATGAGAGGTGCTCAATCATTCGACCAAACAATGGCCCAAAACAATAAGGAAGGATTTGTAATTACATTCATTACATTACACTAAGTTCATGCCAGGAGTTTGTTACCCAGAAATGATGACTGTATTATATTTTGGTACATTAACTCATCAATTTAAAAAAGTACAAACATCTACATCAACATAACAAACCACCACATAAATCAAGGAGATGAATTAGTGCTGTTGCTGATTTTGTTCAGATCTTAGAGAGGAGACAAACTGAGACGGGAATGATGAACTCTTAGATCCAATGTTCCAAAGACAAAGGGAAGAACAACTTCCACAGGTACTCTTAAACCCAATCACATCCATCCACACTGTCACGGACTGCCGGGCCAGACCGTGTGGAGTGAGTAGAGGACCCAAGAGCAGACAGAGGCGAGGAGACAAAACTGGACTTAACAAAAAGTGAGCCTTTTATTGAGGGCCGAAAACTCACAGAAAAAGGCAACAAAGTAACTGAGGGAAAACCTGAACAAAGACTAGACTCTTACTGAGAAGCTAGACTATGACTAAACAATATACAAACGATGACTGACTATGGCTGGGAAACTGTGACAAGGGGTAGGGGAGATAACACAGATGACGCGACACAGACTGAATGAAACACAGAGACTAAATACACATAAGGGATGCTCAAGGGAAGTGGAAACACATGAGGGGGAACAGCTGATACACATGAACCTAATGACAGGACAGGGAGAGTGAAACTACATATACTGACATTGAATACAGACTTTCAAAGTAAAACAGGAAACATGGAGACTAGACATGACATGAACTAAACATAACCACACAGACATGACGCATGAACCAGGGAGACTTAGTACAGGGGGAGATGACATAAACAACTAAGAAACAGGACTACACAGCAATCTAGAAATTAACTATGTGAACTAAGCTAAGGCACAAATGAATACAAAAGGTACATAAAACTCAAACACTGGGTCTCTCTCTGTGACCTTACCTCAACATGAGTTAAAACATAGTTGAAACTTTAAAATTACTTTGTTACAGAGGGTGGTGGTCAGAGGGCCCGGTGGCGCCTGTGTCCGGCAGCCTCGCCTCTGTCAGTGCGCCCCAGGGCAGCTGTGGCTACAATGTAGCTTGCCATCACCAGTGTGTGACTGGGTGAATGACTGAATGTAGTGTAAAGCACTTTGGGGTCCTATGGACTAGAAAAGCGCTATACAAATGCAGGCCATTTACATTTTCTTCTTTTTTGTGTTGTACTTTTAAGTGATTTATTATTAATTCCATCACATATGAATATCCTTTCCTTCATGTCTCATTCGGCTAATTAATTCAGTTCAATTCAATTCTATGTATACAGCACCAAATCACAACAACAGTCGCCTCCAGGCGCTTTATATTGTAAGGTCAATTCTACAATAATAAAAAGAAAAAAGAGAAAACCCCAACAATCACATAAAATCCTATGACCAAGCACTTTGGCGACAATGGGAAGGAAAAACTCCCTTCTAACAGGAAGAAACTTCTAGCACTGCCAGGCTCAGGCATCTGCCGTTCCTGCTGAGAGAATGAAGACAAGACAAAGACATGCTGTGGAAGAGAGCCAGAGATTATAATAAGTAATAATTAAACGCAGAGAGGTTTATAAACACATGAGTGAAAAAGGTGACCAAAGAAGAAACACCCCGTGCATAATGGGAATCCCCCTACGTCTATTGCAGCATAACTAAGGGAGGATTCAGGGTCACCTGGTCCAGCCCTAACTATATGCTTTAGCAAAAAGGAAAGTTTGAAGCCTAATCTTGAAAGTAGAGATAGTGTCTGTCTCCTGAATCCAAACTGGAAGCTGGTTCCACAGAAGAGGGGCCTGAAAACTGAAGGCTCTGCCTCCCATTCTACTTTTAAATACTCTAGGAACAACAAGTAGGCCTGCAGTGTGAGAGTGAAGTGCTCTAATAGGGTGACATGGTACTACAAGGTATTATTCCAGGTGTGCATGTGTGTGCAGTACAAATCGATTCCAGCAGAAAGAGACAGAGACGGATAATCAAGTGTCAAATTATTGTAACCATAGTGTTCTTAGCTGAAAGTAGCATGCTGACAGCCATAACTAATCTTGTAATAATATCACTTCATATGCACTACATTAAGACACTTAACAATGATCTGGTCTTTTTTACAATGGAAAAGAAAAAAAGAAGATTAGAACCATGTTCATGCTCGTTTAACAAAAATGTAGTCAAGTGTAAATGTTGTATCTGCTATAACAACACACTAACAACTACTACTCTACTCACAATATTAACTCACACACATCACCACAGTGACATAATATTTTTAATTTACATGCATTTCGTCATGTAACTTTGGTTTCATTCTGTGCCTCAGCTTATACAAAATCCACACAACTCAGAACAGTTTGTGAATGTGTGTCTGGTAAAGGACCATCTCACAGAGTTATTTCAGAAGAAAACAACAATGTAACTATGCCAGCAAATAACTCTGTAACACGGTAAACTAAATCTGTATCTTAAAAAAAGAGTTCATGTTCACCAAACATAAATTAGGATTCACTTTAGCTTTAAATTAAGAATCACATTTATTGGAAAATGGTAACACTTGGTTCGACATCTGTCTTGTGTGTTATTAACATAAACCCCCTGCACAAATCAGGACCCAGTTGTGTCCTCATCAGTGGGGGGAATACATCAAAGCTTCAAAGTGGTGTGTGCATGTGTTTGACTGTGGGTAGAGCTCACGTGTCAAAGACAGGATCACGACCTCTAAATGTAAACCACAATGTTTTAGTGTTATAGGAACCAATAGGTTCACTTATTCTGCGCCTACAGTTTTAATTACTGTCACTCACATTATCAACTGTGTAGTTACAAACTACAGTTATGAATTTGGTCTAAAATGAAATAATATGTAATAATAATAATATGTCATGTTAACTGGAAAAAGAAACAATTGCTTAGTAATAATGATTGGTTGAGTTTCCTTATTGAACAAACTTCCTTTAAAAAGAAAATCTGTCCCTTAAAAAACATTTCATTGAACTGCGGTCTTCACTCATTAACTCCATAAATAAATATCATTGTAGAATTCTGATGTGGTCTGTCAGAAACCTGACACATACCAAGGTGGATGCTAATTATTTTGCTGTTTTGCATATTATTATTATTGAGTTGATTTATTTAAGTATACAGTTGGCTTTATTGCTCCTGGTTTTATTGCAACAAGATGACACAAGGTCAGTGTTTTTCATTATTAAGTCTTCTAATCTGTGATGCAGCGTCACACTGCTGCTTAGAGTCATTCCCTGCAGGCAGCAACTGATCATTCTTGGGGCTTCAGCATGAGTTAATTGGGTTTTTTATTCTTTTGGACACAATTGGGGCTTATTGTGTCCTATCACAATGGATTTATGGTGCACTGCTCCCTCTACAGTCCCTTGTCTGGATGTCATGCCTCCCCCTCCTGGCTTGGGTGATGTGATTTGTTGCAGGGCATGGATGTGTAGGGCCCTTTTCCTCTGCTGGTCCACATGTTGCAAACCCCGGGTTCTCCCTGTGACCATGATGCCCAATCCCTGCGCCTGGCTCTTTGGGGCAAGGTGGGCACCTCTTGCTCTATGTTGGGGTGGTGGGGATGTCGAGTTGGTTGGACGACCTGTGCTGCTGAGGGTTTGCCCTGTTTGTCAAAACCGATGTCCTCCACAGGCTTCAGGTCTCTATGCTGTCCCCAGGCCTGTGGGATGCTAGCTGTCCTGCTTCTTGGGTGCTTGTACAATCTAGGTGGGAGCAACATGTGCTGTCTGGCCTCTGTTGAGCCTGAACAAGAACACTGAACACTGACGAAGATGTTCCTGCATGTTTCTGGCTCAGCAAATTACCCCACTAATATCAAGTATCAACGTTCAGTGTTGATTGTGGCAGCGTGCGGTTTCTGAGCTCACACAGGTTCATTCTGTGTTTTGATCGTCGTTACTTGAATGTTTTATTTGTGGGATTTATTCTGTTACAGTTTGCTCTCTTTGAAAGACAACATAACAGACCACAAAAAGAGGACTGGCAAAGATCACATGCACATGTTCAAATTAAATTAATTTTTTTGAAAAAGTAAAGAAAAGATGAAAGAGAGAAGAGCTGATAGCAAGTTTACAACATAACACTACCTCTTGGTCATCCTTGTCCATTTTGTATTCTCATGTTTCAGTGAAATAAGTTTTGGCCTCTCAGGCAGACAAAAAGCATAATAGATAACCAAAATGTTCATCTTTCAGAGAGGGCTGGTGAAGGTCAAAAATGGGCTAATGACAGTTGGTGCTACATATAATGAAAAGTCAATTAGTTTTCTTTTTCATCTACAGGAGCAGGACACCTGTCATTACACTCATGAAGGCCACAAAAATGAAAAATAAAGAAAATAAAAAAGAATATGTCACTGTTTAAAATTTCACAAAAATGACAATGACAATTAGTTGATATTTTATTTTGGAGTGTTCATCTAATTTGAAATGACATCATCACCTAACAAAAATCTGGGAGGCACAAATGTTTAATTCTCTTTGTGTTTTATTTATTGTATTTATTGAAAGTCATTTTTGAATATGTTTTTCCAAAATATCTGTATTTTCTCTATTCTCAGCTGAGGCCACCATTTCAAAGTCATCCACTTAATGGGTTTGTGCAATGTGCAGCACAGTGGGGAACTGTATTCATTTGATGGCTATAGACTGGAGCAAGCAATGAACTGTTGTCTTTCATCACTATATACTTGTTAGAATCTTTCATCTGGATTATTAATTTTTTTAAGAAGTCAAGCCTCCAGATGACAAATATAGTACAGTAACACACCACACTGCTGTTCTGCTTTAAAAACACAGTTGCTTATGTGCACCTGTCACGCTCACAGTATGGCACAGGTACTCAGCCTCGTGAAAAGCAGCCATTAGTTACCATGGCAATCCAGTTTACTGCAGCGTGAGCTATGGTTCTGAGATCAAATATCACAGGTTAAGTCCATCCTTAGCTCACTAATTTTAGAATTACTCATTGTAAGTTCTTATTTCAGAGTGACTGTCATCACGATGAAAGAGACTTTTTATATTTGTTTATTTGCAGTGACGTGCTTCTTTTAACTGGGCCTTCCCATCAGTACTGACACATATTAATCTGCAGGAATCAAAGGGGAAAACAGATTTGTAGGCAGCGCCAATTTTAGGATGGCGTTTATCATTCATCATCACATTTGATGAAGCTGTTATGGGGGATAGTTTGCCTTTCACAATGTTAGCATTAATGGACCTACCCAACCCTTCTGTCAGAGCAAATGTTTTAGCAACTACATTAGTTGGAAAGGATATAGCATACTGTTTGCATATTGTGCAAAACACGTGAGTTTGACAGTATAGGCTAACAACATCAGATGTCTCTTTGTGGCTAATTCTACTGGCCTGTTTGATTAAGTTCAGTCCTCTTTGCAGATAGATTATTTGAAAAGACATGTTAACAGAAAGCCATAGTAGAGTTCACAACAAAGACAAAAAAGTAAAACATGTGGCTCATTCCGTTATGACCACAGTCTTTGTGTACTGCAGCTTCTGCCTTCTTGGCAGGGACTAACCTAAAGGACCAAGAGCAATCCCCCATGTGGCAATACACTGCGACTACAGGTAGATTTGGTCTGTGAAGTTTGCCATAGCAACTACAGATTATCAGTCATTATCATGCAGAGACCTGCAGTAAAGTATTAACAGCTGGTTTATGTCTCACAAAACCTTTAACTGTACTTTATGTGCTTTAATTGGTTTTTAGCTTATTTTTGTTTAATGATGCATTTTTAATTGTTTAGTCTACACACACAAACAGCCCAAAAAAGTATTTCCATTTGTGTTTAGTCGCTTATTTCTTTGTTCTAATAATTCTCCTTGACAGTGAATCTTACACCATTGGAAAGCCTGTTTATTTCCCCTTAAACGTCCCCCACATCTGTAATTACAAATGTAGTTTGAATAATGAAAATGACCCTGATGTCTGGATTTTGTGTGCGTACACATGATTCGATGGCAGATTAGTGTCTGTGTGTGTGAGGCTGGCTGCATGAATGAATGTGAAAGATAAGAAATGTGTCTCCCTCCCATCATTATGCATGATTATAAATAAGAGAAAGGGAACTAAGTATGTTCTCATTTTTAAACAATCATAATTTATATGTGATTTTGTAACAAGTTAATTATGCTTAATACTAGTCAGCATATAATCAGGTGGAAGTTTGACCAATGTAATGGAAAAAAAAGATAATAATGACTCTAATAACAGGTGTGTGTGTGTGTGTGTGTGTGCATGTGTGTGTGTGTGTGCATGTGTGTGTGTAGACACTAATATGTCACTAAGCAATGAAACATGAAGGACATTGTATCCATATATGATTTAAAATGCATATGTAATGGATTTACTGATAAATGATGTTAAATTAAAACATGGAAAAGAAGAAAATGTAATGAAGAGATTTTCATGTTTGAAATCATGTTGAGATCACAGAGAGAGAGAATGACAGGCTGTGGCTGAACATTGATTAACTGTCAGCAGCGGTGATTGGATGCCACAATGTGTGATGCAAGATGTCACCTCAGGAGTGCATCGTCACACCTGGATGTCGCTCTCCTAACAAGATCAGCACTAGAGTTCAGCATTAATTAGTGTAAGGGATGAATGTAATAAGTGTAATTAAGTGATTTGGTTATGTTATTATTATTGTTATTTGATTTGGCTTTTGCTTTAACCCTGGTAATTTTCTGATAAGATATCCTGCATTCAAGAGCCTGTGGACGTTCCCTTATTAACCTTTTTTGAAACAGTGAAAGTAAAAACCTGCGTGTTATTATAACATCACTCAAAGGATTCTGACAGGTCACTCTAGCCTTAAAAATAAATAGATTGTTGGGGCTTAATTTCCCAGGACACTAAATATAACTCAGCTAGTTACCAAGTGCATAGAGTTAGAGTAGAGCTGTGACTGAGAGGAGTGCCTGAGCAGAGGGCCATCCTGGCAAGCATGCATTCAGAGGGAGCACAACCAACATCTGTAGGGCTGAGCAGTGGTTAGAGCTGGGCGAGTCACCACCCCACCTCCTTTTCAAACAGAGAGATGATTCCAGACTGTCCTGTATTGGGGGTGCCTGGTCGAAATTCCACACTAGACAGCACCAGGCCCTGACATGATTCATGCCTACTGTCTAACGAAGCTAACTGGACTCCATGAGCACCTGGCAGAACAAATGAACCAGCTGCTAATGGATGGGACATACCCAGAAAGGCCAGACAGATCTGATCCCCAAGGATTCCCAGTAGGGAGTGCAGTGAGTTCTGTTGTTAGATGGAGTTAGATGTGTTACAGCCCATCTGTGGGCCACTCTTGCTCCTGTTATTTTTTGGTCCATGAAGCAGTGAGGAGAGTGAAGTTTTAAAATACAAAGAGCTGAAGTGTCCACTGCAGTCACTGTCTGTGCTTTACATGCTTTATTTATTTTTATCTTTGAAGTTTTGTATGTGATTTTCCCGTTCCTGGTGAACTCTGCTGTATATGCTATAACTCCTATTCAACTCAACATTCGGCAAGTGGAATATGTCATCTTCTTCTGACGACCTGCAGTCAGGATCTTGTGAACATCCCAAGAGGCTAACTTCATGCCAGTTGTATAAGTTACCATGAAGGGTGGGATTTATCAAAAATATGCTCCGTTCCCCACTAACAGGACTGGTTACAGATGGGGTGATGGGACGGCTTTAGCTCAGGAGGTAGAGCAGGTCATCTACTAATCACAAAGTTTGGTGGTTTGATCCTTGGCTACTCCAGTCTGCATGCCAAATATCCTTGGGCAGGATACCAAAGTTGCTCTCCAGTGCTTCGACTGGAGTCTGAACATGTGTGAAAGTTAGACAGAAGAAATGAAAACCATTCAGCTTTGCATCCTCTGTCTCGTTGTGTGTAATTAGCCCCAGTTGTGTTCCTTCCTTGTCTATGTAAGCCCTTTGTTTTGTTCCATCCAGTGTTGCGTGTTCCCCCTGTCTGACTGCCTGTTTAATTTATTTTGTATTCCCTGTTTAGTCAGTGCCGGTTTTCCAGGTGTTCAACAATAAAGCTGTTTTTTGAGCTTACCTTTTGCCTCCTGGAGTCTGCATTTTGGTCCTTCATTCCTGCCTGCCACACACAGCCCATGACACTGTACCATCAAACCATCACAGATCTATACAGCAACTGTGATGGTTTGTTTAGGGGGGCCATTAGGGGGCTTAATAGGTACTTTTACCTCTGGGGTGCCAGCCAGGGTTCTCCCCTGAGATATGACATTGACTAACTTAAATTAATTACATTAACTAATTACATTAATTAATTACAATACAAACCACACAAAGGGGTCTTCCACTCCTGGTTCATCTCTGGAACTAACCTGCCTAACTAGCAAGATACAAGATATTAGACTAATGCAAGATGTCTGCCTGGACCACAGCAGTCAGTTCGACCTGCTTCCTTTCTGAAGTTTCCCATCCTGACTCCTGGTCCATATGAATGGGAGTAAATGAGCAGAACTCTGCGATCTAACTGGCTGGCTCTAGGCGGGGTGTGGGCGGCTGTAGCTCAGGACCTAGAGCAGGTCAGCTGGGCCTCAAACGGCCTCCGAGCTTGTTCACAGACTGTCTCTTGTATTTCTCCTGGTCTCTGACAGCCTTCCAACATTATCCAGCTCTCCATTCTCTCTCATGTCCTCTATCAACACACAAGCCTTATTGCAGGTTTAAGAGCTTTCTCCTGAACTCTGTCCACTCTCAGCCTTATTGCGGGCTCTATTCTCTCTCCTGACCTTTGCCAGCCTTATTGCAGGTGTCTGCCTATATTCTGTGCCTTTGGTAACACTGCATTAGTGTGGTTTATACTCTATAGAGACACTGTCATTTTCCTGTCATAGTAAGATTCCTCTTATTCTTTTTTTTTCTCCGCTGGGATTCTGTTCTGCTATAGTGGGTCATCAGAGTCTAATTGCCAAATAGCTTTGTTTTCATTGCTCTAGTAGTCCAATCATTGTCCTGCTTACCTTCTCCAAGCTAATCAGCCTCCTTCTGCTACGAGTGGTATTGAATTTTTACCCAGATATTATCAGGAAGACTAAACAGTCAAAGCACATGTGAACGTCACTGCTTTCAGTTTCATTCTTTGTCCATACACGTGGATGAATGCTTGGTCTTCACATGCACACACATGCACATGACTATAAACATACAGCCAGATACAGGCACAAAGCTAAAATACTTGGAGCATCTCTTTCTCTGTTCATCAGTGCATCACTTTCTTTTTCACTATTTTTAAGAAGTGCAAAATGGACAAAGGAGGAGGAAACGATGGAGGGAGCAGACATTTACTTTGTGAGTACAGGGTCAAGGCTAAAGTTGCACCCATAAATTTTGTATGTATGCATGTGCAAGGCAAGGCAACAATGGGCCTTCATATGGCTGCTAGACAAATGCTACTCCCTACTGAAGAAAACAGAGACTTTCCAAATAAAAACAGCGACAGGGAGAAAACAACCAATCAAACTTGTGTCACTGCTGAGAGGAAACAAAGTGACTTTGGGATGTTCTTAAACACTTTGAAATGCCAAATGTGTTTCAAAGTGTCTGAAAACTAAACAACTAAACAGACTTTAACAAAGAAGCTGATGTGCTGCATAGATTCTCAGTCTGCCTAAAGAAAGCAGAACATGAGTGAACGGTTGACAGTTAAGTGATTTCAGGAAGCTTTACGATTCAGAATAGCAGCATGTGTTCATGCTGGTCTTCTGTCAGACTGCTGGCAAGCATGCTTTACCTTACTGTGGTCTACTAGAGAGAGCTGAGATAAGTGACACTAACAGACTGAATAAAGTGATTAGGAAGGCTGCTCTGTGATTGGCTGCAAACTGGACACTTTTGAAGCTGCGGTGAAGAGGAGGTCACTGAACAAACTGTTATGTATTACAGACAACCTCGACTAACCTCTGCAGCACTGACAGACAGGCAGTGAAGCACTTTCTCTAACAGAATGATTGTGGTCCACTCTCACAACGACACGACATACATGGGATAAAGTATTTCTTATCCTAGCTTAATTAAGTCTTTAGACAAATAATAATTATAACTAGAAAGCGAAAATTTCAGAAGAAATTTTATGTGTGCCTATGCCGCTGCTAATCACTGTAGTTTGCCATTCATACGGCTACAGAGAGCAAAACTCAGAAGAGCAGCCATTCTCCACCATGAACTATGGTAAAAACAAACACCGCTCACGCTTCACAGATGACAGCTTACAGTTTTGTGTAAAGATGAAGTTACTTTGTACAGCGCCGATTTGCAGACGCTGTGCACACAGGTTCATGAGCAGAAGTCCCATTGTACCACGGCAGACCCGACAATGTTTGCATGAACACGCTTTGAAGCATTACATTATAGACCACTTTTCACACATGCATTCACTTTTTGTTTTTTGTTATTTTTACACAGTGTTCTGAATTATAAACAATGGTCTACAGCCAATCCTGTGTATTATTATACAAACTTTGCTTGTGAGATTCAGATAACTATTTAATAAAAGCTAAATATTTTATATGAGAGTAAGAAAGAAAAGTATATCTTTGTGTCCACCTTTCTCTGTTAATGCCCTAGCTCCCCCCCCCCCCCCTAAAAGCTTTGCTAGATCCGCCCCTGCACAGTTACCAGCTGTCAGCTACACAAAAAAGGAGCTTGGTCTTTGTCTCTCAGAAACAACTCATAACTTCCCTTCAACTCATTCATGTCACCTAAAGTGTAAACCTGTTTCTCCATCACCAGTTCAGCTCTGATGATTCAGTAAGGACATCTCCTGATTTCATCTTCATGCTCCAGCAAACATCAGCTGATACTAGAAATTAAAATCAAAAGAATTCTAACAACAGCTGATCAAGCTT
Source organism: Oreochromis niloticus (assembly GCF_001858045.2). NCBI lineage: Eukaryota > Metazoa > Chordata > Actinopteri > Cichliformes > Cichlidae > Oreochromis > Oreochromis niloticus. Next base: position 2,519,626 of record NC_031971.2, read on the forward strand.
AAACGTGCTGCTGTTGTTTAGCGCGATAAATAAGAGCGAACAGCCGATCATTGATCAGTTTCATGATTGACGTTTCAACACGCGAGAGAATGACAGGGGAGGCTTCTTAACGACAGAATAAATCATAATGTTTTCTCTGAATGTGGGACGATTCCGTTTGTACGGCACGGCAACTCTATGAACTAACCCTAATGAATAAAATAAAGTCCAACGTCAGTAACTTAGTGCGCACACAGCTGTATATAAACTCCCGTGGCATTACGATTGTAAAAGGTCAACGAAAATAAATTACACCTAAACTCGGTTTATATCTGACCCAAATAGAGAGCGACCGGGTGCTGACACGAGTTTCACCCGCCTCAATATAAGCCAAGCCTGGGTGCTTTTTCACGAAGGGTTGCTAGCGGCGCGAGCTAACTATGCTAGCGGCGCTAGCTAGCTAGCCGGCTATCAGCAACACATAAGAGAACTGCTGCTAAATAAACTACACCTAAACTCGGTTTATATCTGACCCAAATAGAGAGCGACCGGGTGCTGACACGAGTTTCACCCGCCTCAATATAAGCCAAGCCTGGGTGCTTTTTCACGAAGGGTTGCTAGCGGCGCGAGCTAACTATGCTAGCGGCGCTAGCTAGCTAGCCGGCTATCAGCAACACATAAGAGAACTGCTGCTAAATAAACTACACCTAAACTCGGTTTATATCTGACCCAAATAGAGTGCAGTTCATAACTTCTTACCTGAAATTCAGTTCACCTCACGCTCCTGCCTTCGCTTTCCCTGATCCATGATTGACCACCGCGTTAGCAATCGCCTGCCCGGCCTCATATGTCTCGTTGGCGGCATATCCTTTCTGTCACACACCGGTGGGTAGCTGCCCTCTGTTGTAGCTCCACCACCAAACAACTCAGTTATTTTTTCCACATCCAGCTGTAACTCCGATTCTATGCGAGCATTTGCGAGAGACCGGGGAGGTGAAACGACAGAGAGTCCCCTCGCTATCCATTTGCAGCCAAGTGCGGCAGCTAGCTAGGTAGCCAGCTAGCTGTCAGGCAGGACCGACGTAGTCAGAGCACTGTCACTAAATATGGGATGTCTTGATAAAACAAGCAGATATTTGAAGTTTACACACCTACATTCTCGCCTGAAAATATCTTAAAAGCTTATTTTGTGACCTAGAAACACGAATAAAAGACATATAAAACGAAGTGGTGGCCGCCATTGTTCACTCTGTAGAGGCGTGCTATGAATTGTGGGATATTGAGTTTTCCACCAAGCATTACCGTAACTTTTGAATGATTTGCGCAACCTTAAAAATTCCAATGGCTCCTGAAAGCAGCGACGCTGTGCGCACCGTTGAAATTGTCATCATTACGGTAATCCAAATAAGGGTAGACAGGCTGTACCACTCCCGGCATACCACTAGAGAGAGCCAACACACCACAAATGAAGTCTGTTTATTTGGCGCCAAAAGATGAATTGGCCTAAATTTGCACTAAAATATTAATATTTAAAAAACTATAAAAGTCATGAACACCAAAAGTCATGACATAATAGTCCAGCTCCAGCCGCACAAAATGATCTAACATATGTAACCCTAATGTCAAAACTGTTCGGCAGAGGAGCGCGGGAAAATTTTCACTAAAATATTAATATTTAAAAAACTATAAAATTCATAAAGACCAAAAGTCATAGCACACCATTCCAGATCCGGCCGCACAAAATGAGGTAACATATATGAAGCTTGTCTCAAAACTGCGGGGCGAGATTCGCTGCAAAATTTCAGGCGGAAACTGGAGAATAATAATAATAACTAGAAAGCGAAAATTTCAGAAGAAATTTTATGTGTGCCTATGCCGCTGCTAATCTGTGTAGTTTTCCATTCATACGGCTACAGACAGCAAAACTCAGAAGAGCAGCCATTCTCCACCATGAATTATGGTAAAAACAAACACCGCTCGCGCCTCACAGATGACATCTTACAGTTTTGGGTAAAGATGAGGTCACTTTGTACAGCCCCGATTTGCAGACGCTGTGCACACAGGTTCATAAGCAGAAGTCCCTCTGTACCACGGCAGACCCCGACAATGTTTGCACGAACACACTTTGAACCAGTACGTTATGGACCACTTTTCACACATGGTTGGTGTACCCTCCCAGCCAGCTGTAGCTTTTCAACTCACAGCCCGACACACACCCAAAAAACAGCCGAGAGAGCACAGACTACGCCCGAGAGGTGTGATTGCAGATGCCCCTCAGGTGGGTCCACCTCCCCTGCAGCGGCACTGCAGACCACGCCCCGCCACACATATCAAACACGTAAAATAAATATTTATGCACTTTTGCATTCACTTTTTGTTTTTTGTTATTTTTACACAGTGTTCTGAATGATGAACAATGGTCTACAGCCAATCTTGTGTATTATTATACAAACTTTGGTTGTAAGATTCAGATAACTATTTAATAAAAGCTAAATATTTTATACAGGGAGTGCAGAATTATTAGGCAAATGAGTATTTTGTCCACATCACCCTCTTCATGCATGTTGTCTTACTCCAAGCTGTATAGGCTCGAAAGCCTACTACCAATTAAGCATATTAGGTGATGTGCATCTCTGTAATGAGAAGGGGTATGGTCTAATGACATCAACACCCTATATCAGGTGTGCATAATTATTAGGCAACTTCCTTTCCTTTGGCAAAATGGGTCAAAAGAAGGACTTGACAGGCTCAGAAAAGTCAAAAATAGTGAGATATCTTGCAGAGGGATGCAGCAGTCTTAAAATTGCAAAGCTTCTGAAGCGTGATCATCGAACAATCAAGCGTTTCATTCAAAATAGTCAACAGGGTCGCAAGAAGCGTGTGGAAAAACCAAGGCGCAAAATAACTGCCCATGAACTGAGAAAAGTCAAGCGTGCAGCTGCCAAGATGCCACTTGCCACCAGTTTGGCCATATTTCAGAGCTGCAACATCACTGGAGTGCCCAAAAGCACAAGGTGTGCAATACTCAGAGACATGGCCAAGGTAAGAAAGGCTGAAAGACGACCACCACTGAACAAGACACACAAGCTGAAACGTCAAGACTGGGCCAAGAAATATCTCAAGACTGATTTTTCTAAGGTTTTATGGACTGATGAAATGAGAGTGAGTCTTGATGGGCCAGATGGATGGGCCCGTGGCTGGATTGGTAAAGGGCAGAGAGCTCCAGTCCCACTCAGACGCCAGCAAGGTGGAGGTGGAGTACTGGTTTGGGCTGGTATCATCAAAGATGAGCTTGTGGGGCCTTTTCGGGTTGAGGATGGAGTCAAGCTCAACTCCCAGTCCTACTGCCAGTTTCTGGAAGACACCTTCTTCAAGCAGTGGTACAGGAAGAAGTCTGCATCCTTCAAGAAAAACATGATTTTCATGCAGGACAATGCTCCATCACACGCGTCCAAGTACTCCACAGCGTGGCTGGCAAGAAAGGGTTTAAAAGAAGAAAAACTAATGACATGGCCTCCTTGTTCACCTGATCTGAACCCCATTGAGAACCTGTGGTCCATCATCAAATGTGAGATTTACAAGGAGGGAAAACAGTACACCTCTCTGAACAGTGTCTGGGAGGCTGTGGTTGCTGCTGCACGCAATGTTGATGGTGAACAGATCAAAACACTGACAGAATCCATGGATGGCAGGCTTTTGAGTGTCCTTGCAAAGAAAGGTGGCTATATTGGTCGCTGATTTGTTTTTGTTTTGTTTTTGAATGTCAGAAATGTATATTTGTGAATGTGGAGATGTTATATTGGTTTCACTGGTAAAAATAAATAATTGAAATGGGTATATATTTGTTTTTTGTTAAGTTGCCTAATAATTATGCACAGTAATAGTCACCTGCACACACAGATATCCCCCTAAAATAGCTAAAACTAAACACAAACTAAAAACTAAACTACTTCCGAAAACATTCAGCTTTGATATTAATGTGTTTTTTGGGTTCATTGAGAACATGGTTGTTGTTCAATAATAAAATTATTCCTCAAAAATACAACTTGCCTAATAATTCTGCACTCCCTGTATGAGAGTAAGAAAGAAAAGTATATCTTTGTGTCCACCTTTCTCTGTTAATGCCCTACCTGGCCCCCTGGCAAAAGCTTTGCTAGATCCGCCCCTGCACAGTTACCAGCTGTCAGCTAAATAAAAAAAGGAGCTTGGTGTTTATTTCTCTCAGAAACAGTTCATAACTTCCCTTCAACTCATTCATGTCACCTAAAAAAAGGTAAACCTGTTTCTCCATCACCAGTTCAGCTCTGATGATTCAGTAAGGTCATCTCCTGGTTTCGACCAGCCGCTTCTACAGCTGTGGCTCCAGCAAACATCAGCTGATACTAGAAATTAAAATCAAATGAATTCTAACAACAGCTGATCAAGCTTAAACGTGCTGCTGTTGTTTAGCGCGATAAACAAACAAGAGAGAAAAGCCGATCATTGATCAGTTTCATGACTGAAGTTTGAACAGGCGAGAGAATGACAGGGGAGGCTGTCATAAACTCCATCGTGCTAGCTACCACGCAGTACGAGTTATTATAACTGATTGTAAAAAGTCAGCACAACAAAAATAAACTACACCTAAACTCAGTTTATATCTGACCCAAATAGAGTGCAGGTCATAACTTCTTACCTGAAATTCAGTTCACCTCACGCTCCGACCGGCAGCCGCCTGCTTCTCCTGCCTTCGGTTTCCCTGATCCACGATCTACCACCGGTCGATCGGCGGTCGCCTCGCCGCCTCGTTCCCCGCATGTTCTTTCTGACACACACCGGTGGATAGCTGACCTCGGTTGTAGCTCCGCGTCAGCGACTACCAAACAACTCAGTTATTTTTTCCACATCGACCAGCATCTGGACAATCCACCGCCTTTCACTGTTTGTACCGTTACTAAAAAAAACCCCTCATCGGCTCATAAAAACGAAAAATAAGTCCAGCTATGACCCTGAGTCAAAAAGACAGCCAGCTCGGGTTAGCTAGCTACCTGTCTAGCTCTTTGCAGGCACCGAAAACATCAGAGCTAATATGGGATGTCTTGGTAACACGAGCAGATATTTGAAGTTTACATCTGGCCAATCCACCACCTTTCACTGTTTATACCGTTACTAAAATGAATAAATAAATAAATCATCGGTCCATATAAACGAAAAATAAGTCCAGCTAAAACACATACTGTCGGCGAGCGACCGGGTGCTGACACGAGTTTCACCCGCCTCAATATAAGCCAAGCCTGGGTGCTTTTTCACGAAGGGTCGCTAGCGGTGCTAGCTAACTATGCTAGCGGCACTAGCTAGCTAGCCGGCTATCAGCAACACATAAGAGAACTGCTGCTAAATAAACTACACCTAAACTCGGTTTATATCTGACCCAAATAGAGTGCAGGTCATAACTTCTTACCTCAAATTCAGTTCACCTCACGCTCCTGCCTTCGCTTTCCCTGATCCACGATTGACCTCCGCGTTAGCAAACACCGGTCGATCGGCGGTCGCGGCATGTCCTTTCTGTCATACACCGGTGGATAGCTGCCCACTGTTGTAGCTCCGCGTTATAGCACCACCAAACAACTCAGTTATTTTTTCCACATCCAGCTGTAACTCCGATTCTGTGCGAGCATTTGCGAGAGACCGGGGAGGTGAAACGACAGAGAGAGTCCCCTCGCTATCCATTTGCAGCCAAGTGCGGCAGCTAGCTAGGTAGCCGGCTAGCTGTCAGGCAGGACCGAGGTTGTCAGAGCACTGTCGCTAAATATGGGATGTCTTGATAAAACAAGCAGATATTTGAAGTTTACACACCTACATTCTCGCCTGAAAATATCTTAAAAGTTTATTTTGTGACCTAGAAACACGAATAAAAGACATATAAAATGAAGTGGTGGCCGCCATTGTTCACTCTGTAGAGGCGTGCTATGAATTGTGGGATATGGAGTTTTCAACACAAGGATAAATCTTTTCGGCTGTACTACTCCCGGTATACCACTAGAGAGAGCCAAGACACCACAAATGAAGTCTGTTTATTTGGCGCCAAAAGATGAATTGGCCTAAATTTGTACTAAAATATTAATATTTAAAAAACTATAAAAGTCATAAACACCAAAAGTCACAACATAATAGTCCAGCTCCAGCCGCACAAAATGATCTAACATATGTAATCCTAATGTCAAAACTGTTTGGCAGAGGAGCGCGGGAAAATTTTCACTAAAATATTAATATTTTAAGAACTATAAAATTCATAAACACCAAAAGTCATAGCACACCATTCCAGATCCGGCCGCACAAAATGAGGTAACATATATGAAGCTTGTCTCAAAACTGCGGGGCGTGATACGTGCCGAAATTTAGGCGGAAGATGGAGAATAATAATAATAAGAATAATAAATCCGACGAATAGTAATATGTGTGCCTCTTGGCATAGGCACACATAATAAGAATAACTAGAAAGCGAAAATTTCAGAAGAAATTTTATGTGTGCCTATGCCGCTGCTAATCACTGTAGTTTGCCATTCATACGGCTACAGAGAGCAAAACTCAGAAGAGCAGCCATTCTCCACCATGAACTATGGTAAAAACAAACACCGCTCACGCTTCACAGATGACAGCTTACAGTTTTGTGTAAAGATGAAGTTACTTCGTACAGCGCCGATTTGCAGACGCTGTGCACACAGGTTCATGAGCAGAAGTCCCATTGTACCACGGCAGACCCGACAATGTTTGCATGAACACGCTTTGAAGCATTACATTATGGACCACTTTTCACACATGCATTCACTTTTTGTTTTTGTTATTTTTACACAGTGTTCTGAATTATGAACAATGGTCTACAGCCAATCTTGTGTATTATTATACAAACTTTGGTTGTGAGATTCAGATAACTATTTAATAAAAGCTAAATATTTTATATGAGAGTAAGAAAGAAAAGTATATCTTTGTGTCCACCTTTCTCTGTTAATGCCCTAGCTGCCCCTGCACAGTTACCAGCTGTCAGCTACACAAAAAAGGAGCTTGGTCTTTGTCTCTCAGAAACAACTCATAACTTCCCTTCAACTCATTCATGTCACCTAAAGTGTAAACCTGTTTCTCCATCACCAGTTCAGCTCTGATGATTCAGTAAGGACATCTCCTGATTTCATCTTCATGCTCCAGCAAACATCAGCTGATACTAGAAATTAAAATCAAAAGAATTCTAACAACAGCTGATCAAGCTTAAACGTGCTGCTGTTGTTTAGCGCGATAAATAAGAGCGAACAGCCGATCATTGATCAGTTTCATGATTGACGTTTCAACACGCGAGAGAATGACAGGGGAGGCTTCGTAACGACAGAATAAATCATAATGTTTTCTCTGAATGTGGGACGATTCCGTTTGTACGGCACGGCAACTCTATGAACTAACCCTAATGAATAAAATAAAGTCCAACGTCAGTAACTTAGTGCGCACACAGCTGTATATAAACTCCCGTGGCAGTACGATTGTAAAAGGTCAACGAAAATAAATTACACCTAAACTCGGTTTATATCTGACCCAAATAGAGTGCAGTTCATAACTTCTTACCTGAAATTCAGTTCACCTCACGCTCCTGCCTTGGTTTCCCTGATCCACGATTGACCTCCGCGTTAGCAAACACCGGTCGATCGGCGGTAGCCTCACCGCCTCATATGTCTCCTTCGCGGCATGTCCTTTCTGTCACACACCGGTGGATAGCTGCCCTCTGTTGTAGCTCCACCACCAAACAACTCAGTTATTTTTTCCACATCGACATCAGCTGATACTAGAAATTAAAATCAAAAGAATTCTAACAACAGCTGATCAAGCTTAAACGTGCTGCTGTTGTTTAGCGCGATAAATAAGAGCGAACAGCCGATCATTGATCAGTTTCATGATTGACGTTTCAACACGCGAGAGAATGACAGGGGAGGCTTCGTAACGACAGAATAAATCATAATGTTTTCTCTGAATGTGGGACGATTCCGTTTGTACGGCACGGCAACTCTATGAACTAACCCTAATGAATAAAATAAAGTCCAACGTCAGTAACTTAGTGCGCACACAGCTGTATATAAACTCCCGTGGCAGTACGATTGTAAAAGGTCAACGAAAATAAATTACACCTAAACTCGGTTTATATCTGACCCAAATAGAGTGCAGTTCATAACTTCTTACCTGAAATTCAGTTCACCTCACGCTCCTGCCTTGGTTTCCCTGATCCACGATTGACCTCCGCGTTAGCAAACACCGGTCGATCGGCGGTAGCCTCACCGCCTCATATGTCTCCTTCGCGGCATGTCCTTTCTGTCACACACCGGTGGATAGCTGCCCTCTGTTGTAGCTCCACCACCAAACAACTCAGTTATTTTTTCCACATCGACATCAGCTGATACTAGAAATTAAAATCAAAAGAATTCTAACAACAGCTGATCAAGCTTAAACGTGCTGCTGTTGTTTAGCGCGATAAATAAGAGCGAACAGCCGATCATTGATCAGTTTCATGATTGACGTTTCAACACGCGAGAGAATGACAGGGGAGGCTTCGTAACGACAGAATAAATCATAATGTTTTCTCTGAATGTGGGACGATTCCGTTTGTACGGCACGGCAACTCTATGAACTAACCCTAATGAATAAAATAAAGTCCAACGTCAGTAACTTAGTGCGCACACAGCTGTATATAAACTCCCGTGGCAGTACGATTGTAAAAGGTCAACGAAAATAAATTACACCTAAACTCGGTTTATATCTGACCCAAATAGAGTGCAGTTCATAACTTCTTACCTGAAATTCAGTTCACCTCACGCTCCTGCCTTGGTTTCCCTGATCCACGATTGACCTCCGCGTTAGCAAACACCGGTCGATCGGCGGTAGCCTCACCGCCTCATATGTCTCCTTCGCGGCATGTCCTTTCTGTCACACACCGGTGGATAGCTGCCCTCTGTTGTAGCTCCACCACCAAACAACTCAGTTATTTTTTCCACATCGACATCAGCTGATACTAGAAATTAAAATCAAAAGAATTCTAACAACAGCTGATCAAGCTTAAACGTGCTGCTGTTGTTTAGCGCGATAAATAAGAGCGAACAGCCGATCATTGATCAGTTTCATGATTGACGTTTCAACACGCGAGAGAATGACAGGGGAGGCTTCGTAACGACAGAATAAATCATAATGTTTTCTCTGAATGTGGGACGATTCCGTTTGTACGGCACGGCAACTCTATGAACTAACCCTAATGAATAAAATAAAGTCCAACGTCAGTAACTTAGTGCGCACACAGCTGTATATAAACTCCCGTGGCAGTACGATTGTAAAAGGTCAACGAAAATAAATTACACCTAAACTCGGTTTATATCTGACCCAAATAGAGAGCGACCGGGTGCTGACACGAGTTTCACCCGCCTCAATATAAGCCAAGCCTGGGTGCTTTTTCACGAAGGGTTGCTAGCGGCGCGAGCTAACTATGCTAGCGGCGCTAGCTAGCTAGCCGGCTATCAGCAACACATAAGAGAACTGCTGCTAAATAAACTACACCTAAACTCGGTTTATATCTGACCCAAATAGAGTGCAGGTCATAACTTCTTACCTGAAATTCAGTTCACCTCACGCTCCTGCCTTTGCTTTCCCTGATCCACGATTGACCTCCGCGTTAGCAAACACCGGTCGATCGGCGGTAGCCTCACCGCCTTGTATGTCTCGTTCGCGGCATGTCCTTTCTGTCACACACCGGTGGATAGCTGCCCTCTGTTGTAGCTCCACCACCAAACAACTCAGTTATTTTTTCCACATCGACCAGCATCATCGGCCCATATAAACGAAAAATAAGTCCAGCTAAGACACAGACCCTTGCCGAGCGATTGGGCGATTAAACAAATTTTAGCCACCTCACTATCAGCCAAGCCTGGGTGGTTTTTCACGAAGGGTCGCTAGCCGCGCTAGCTAGCTAAGCTAGCGGCGCTAGCTAGCTAGCCAGCCGGCTATCAGCAACACGTAAGAGAACTGTTGCTAAATAAACTACACCTTAACTCGGTTTATATCTGACCCAAATAGAGTGCAGGTCATAACTTCTTACCTGAAATTCAGTTCACCTCACGCTCCTGCCTTCGCTTTCCCTGATCCACGATTGACCTCCCCGTTAGCAAACACCGGTCGCCTGCCTCGTATGTCTCATTCGCGGCATGTCCTTTCTGTCATACACCGGTGGATAGCTGCCCAGTGTTGTAGCTCCGCGTTATAGCACCACCAAACAACTCAGTTATTTTTTCCACATCCAGCTGTAACTCCGATTCTATGCGAGCATTTGCGAGAGACCAGGGAGGTGAAACGACAGAGAGTCCCCTCGCTATCCATTTGCAGCCAAGTGCGGCAGCTAGCTAGATAGCCGGCTAGCTGTCAGGCAGGACCGACGTAGTCAGAGCACTGTCGCTAAATATGGGATGTCTTGATAAAACAAGCAGATATTTGAAGTTTACACACCTACATTCTCGCCTGAAAATATCTTAAAAGTTTATTTTGTGACCTAGAAACACTAATAAAAGACATATAAAACGAAGTGGTGGCCGCCATTGTTTAACTCGGCAGAGGTGTGCTATGAATTGTGGGATATGGAGTTTTCCACCAAGCATAGAAGCCATTGTGTTTACCGTAACTATTCAATGGTTCGCGCAACCTTAAAATCTCCAATGGTTCCTGAAAGCAGCGAGGCTGTGCGCGCCATTGATATTGTCATCATTACGGTATCCAAATAAGGGTAGACAGGCTGTACCACTCCCGGCATACCACTAGAGAGAACCAACACACCACAAATGAAGTTTGAAATTTGTTTCAATGGGACCAAAAGATGGCGCCAACACACCACAAATGAAGTCTGTTTATTTGGCGCCAAAAGATGAATCTTTCTCAGGAGCCTAGAAATTCGCCTAAATTTGCACTAAAATCTAAATATTTCAAAAACTATAAAAGTTATAAACACCAAAAGTCACACCATACTAGCCCAGCTCCAGCCGCACAAAATGATGTAACATATGTACCCCTATTGTCAAAACTGTTTGGCAGAGGAGCGCGGGAAAATTTTCACTAAAATATTAATATTTAAAAAACTATAATAGTCATAAACACCAAAAGTCATAGCACACCATTCCAGATCCAGCCGCACAAAATGAGGTAACATATATGAAGCTTTTCTCAAAACTGCGGGGCGTGATACGTGCCGAAATTTAGGCGGAAGATGGAGAATAATAATAATAATAATAATAAGAATAATAAATCCGACGAATAGTAATATGTGTGCCTCTTGGCATAGGCACACATAATAAATCCGACGAATAGTAATATGTGTGCCTCTTGGCATAGGCACACATAATAAGAATAATAAATCCGAGGAATAGTAATATGTGTGCCTCTTGGCATAGGCACACATAATTATGTTGTTGTTATTATTCTTTTTTTTAAATTTTGTTTGTTTACGGACTTGGATCAGGACTGCGTTGTTGCTTTCATCCATCCATTTTCTTCACCTTCTTCAGTTCGAGGTTATGAGTAAGGTGAAGTCTATCCCAGCTGCTGTAAGGTGAGAGGCAGGGTAACCCCAGGATGGGGCGCCAGTTTATTGTAGCTACCTATAGTTTGCTGTTTTTCCTCCCATAGTGTTTTTCTTTTATTCTAGCTACGTTTTGATTTTCGGGGGACTCATTCAGGATGTAGAGATAAAACATTCTGTTTAAGGATGTTGTTGACGTCGCAGCACACTGGGAAAGCCTGATGAAGCGTCACACAGCTGCGTTACACTGCCACTGTGATAATGCTGAGAGGCTACAGGTGTAGTGTGGAACAAAGACAAGTAAAGTAAGATGGCTGAAAAAGAGAGTTTACCTTGTTTCCAGAGGTACATTGCTACCAAGCACCCAGCTGTCTTGCAGCGGGACGCTCTCGGGGGGCGTGGTCTGCAGCTCTGCTGGTGATTGGCCGGCCACAGGGGCCGGGCTTCCAGTAGGAGGGGTTAGCTGCCTTGTGGAGTTCAGGGATTGGCCAGTGTGATGTGTGGCGCTCAGGGCTTGGCTAAGAGCTGTTACTGAGGGTTGTTGCCGATGAGGGGGTGGTACCGGAGGGAGGCTGGAGTTGTGATGATTGGACGGTTGCTCTGTCAACAAAACAGAAGAGAGAAGAACTCATCTTTACACACGTGTAAATCAGTGGCACTAACATTGGTAGCATGGTCTTTTTAGCTGATTGGAAGGGTCCTTAAAGCATCTTTCCCCGAGTACTGCTGTCATTATAATCCTTGTAAATCAAATGGATACATTTAGATCATATTTCACGTCACAGTCTAACCAAACAGTCTCTCATCTGAAGAAATCCGTCCTTAACGAGAGAAAATAATGTTAGCCTCAGACCGTTTTTAAGCAAACAAAGCAAGAACTGGCAAAAAAACCAACGCTTCTTAACCTAAGACAGTCGGTCTGTCTACAGATGCAACTGCTGAAGAAGATCAGAATTCAAAATGTGACATTATTATTATACAACATCGGAATGATTGATCTAAAGGCAAATTCCCCAGATGATGCGGTTAAGGTTGGTGAAGAGTTATAATGTTGATTTTTTTAATATCACTGGATGTGAGTGCAGCGTTGGTGAGAAGTGTAACTAAACACTAGACTCAGCTCAGCTAGAATGAATACAGCTCAGTGACTGGCCTTCACAAAGCTCTGCTCCGATTCTGTAAAAATATTTGCTCAAAGCTGACCCGGGTTCAACTTTTCCTCACTGTTTTTGTTCCGTGTGCTTTTCAACTCCCTTTTCCGTCCTCAGGGTACTGTGAAGGAAATGAATGGCAGTCCTGGAATTTGATTTGCATAAAGAGCATCAGATCTCCATTTCCCAGCCCTGCTGTTATTCTTTCTCTGCTGCACTCAGCGAGGAAAACAGAAAGCAAAGAGCGAAGCGAGGGATATGTGCAGGAGCAGTTCCTCCTCTCGCTAGTTCGTGTTCTGTTTGCCATCTTAATAACTGTTCGAGTTATGCAGACTTTACAGGCTGAATGCTGAAAACCACATACGAAAAGTCAGGATTTCGTTATGACTATTTAGGCCTCGAGACTACGTTTATTTGCAATTACTGCACCTCTTACAATCTTATACATTTAAAGACAACCCCCAAATATTACTCTATGTGTGACGAGCAGAGCTAGTTACCAGTTCTACTGTCTTGGTGCAGCAGATACATTTAGACGTGTGACAGGATCAATAGACTGTGTTTAATGTGTTTAATCGCAGATTCAGGGATTTGCTTTTGCCAATCATTTCTTTGTACAACTCCAAATTCATGTCTAATACATCATATTCATAATAACAATAATCACTTTGAAAAACCAGTGTCATTACTCAAAGTGCACTAAACTCAATATTAATCAGTGAGTCTAAAAGACTCAACATGAATCACTAGCAAGGCCTGTGTTTCACCACCAAGTCAGCAACATCCAAATCAGAATACTGCACATCTCAGTCAGTACTCACACTTTTTAGTTAAATATTGTCACAGCTGAAAATAACATTTTGGACTCGCAGCATGAGGGAAAATCTGGTCTTTCCCAGCTGATGGCACCACTGGCCAGTTTAGACCCTGTGATGAGGCGCTCATGCACTTTGACTGTAGCACCCCTAAAAGAGTAGCAATAACAAAATAAAGTAACATCAGCAATAACAATGTGATTTAGTATTATTCTCTGACATTGTCTTCTAATATATAATTGTCCAGCATTTCTGTTGGAGAGGGTACAGGTTAACAAAAACAGGTTTAACCGCCCAGTGCACACGTACAAATAAATGATAAAGAAGATGAAAAAGTAATTTCACAACACAAGTCAGTGCAGATTCAAAGTGTAAAAAAGTTTTTGCTTATTGTGTGCCAAATGTTAGCTAATGTAATGTAATGTAATGTAATCAATGGCCAGCAGCAGTCTTATTGTCTATATTGTGCTATAGTTGCTAGTGCTGTCAGCGTTACTCTCGTTAAAATGACGTTAATGCCATAACCGTATTAACACAGCAAATCTCCGTTAGCGAGTTAACGCGGATCACCCCGTGCGAGGGCTGCACGGCATCAACACGTTAGTGCGGTTAGCTCGTTAACACGTTAGTGCCGTGCAGTTGTAAATCCTGTTTATGTTTACCTTTTGTTTTTGTTTTTTTACTTTCACCTTTTTGTTTTACTTTTCTGTTCCCATCGTTTAATACTGTTCTTGTTGTTTTGTGTTGTAATGTGACCTTGCACGTTTCGAAAGGTGCCAAGTAATAAAAAGTATTATTATTAGTAGCAGTATGTTATGAAAGGTAATCAATACCCTGCTCTTATGATAACTTCGAGTATTTTTATGTTGTTTTTCAGTTGAATATCACATGTTTGTGTGCAGTGTTGGGTAAGTTACTTTAAATTAGTAACTCAGTTACATTACTAGTTACTTCTCTAAAAAAGTAACTCAGTTACTTCAAGTTACTCGTTACTTTCAAAGTAACTAGTTACTGGGGAAAGTAACTTTGGTTTTACTCAGAATTCTCTTGTTAATGTGTTGCTTCCGTAACTGGATACCCAGCAAGATTGCCAGTCTTCTAGCTTGCTTACTTGCCACAAGTGCACTGTGCCACCTACCAAGGAAAAAATAATGCGCACATTTCCACGAGAGAAATCCCACGCCTGGACCGTCGTTGACCGCCGCCATGATTCTAGCCTGCTTTTTACATCCAACACAAAAACTGCAGTCGTGGTGCTTTTGATTGTACTCAGAACTTGGAAATTCTGCCTTCTGAATAGGAAGATGTAGGTAACACCAGACTGCAGATGAGCTGCATACAGAGCTGGACTGGGACAAAAAAAATCGTCCCGGGCATTTTGACTAGAGACCGGCCCACCATTATAGGAAAAATCATAAAGCCTTTGAATGAAATTAATATTAAATAAATTCTAACAACAGCTGATCAAGCTTAAACGTGCTGCTGTTGTTTAACGCGACATCCGCTGGTTTCCTCTTTCTGGCGCAAAGTGGGCGATAAACAAACAAGAGAGAAAAGCCGATCAGCTGATCATTGATCAGTTTCGTGATTGAAGTAGAAACAGGAGAGGAGAGAATGAGAGAAGAAGAGGCAGCTGTGCAGCTTCAGCTTTGTGTCTTTTTCATTGTAGCTGAAGTCCGGGACAAACTGTGTTCCTTTTCACCTCAGTACGAAACGCGTAATATTTTCTCTGAATACCAGACGATTCTGTTTTTTACGGGACGATTGGCAACTCTAATAATTAACCGTATGAACAAAATAAAGTTCAACATCAGTAACATAGCACCCACCCAGCTGTATAGAAACTCCGTCATGCTAGCTAGCACGCAGTACGAAAAAGTCATCATACCGAAAATAAACTCCACCTAAACTTGGTTTATATCTGACTCCGATAGACTGCAGGTCATAACTTCTTACCTGAAGTTCAGTTCACCTGACACGCGGACCGGCGGCCGCTTCAGGTCTCTCCTCTTGCCTCCCTTTTCCTTCATCCACCTGCTGGCCTCCACCACTTGCTAATGTTATTGAATCTGTGGAAGCTCTGCGATATCCACCACACGAAGTAACGAGTAACGAGCCTATCTAAATCCCAGTAACGAGTAACGCGTTCCTGGTTTTGGCATAATAACTAGTTACCATGCTCGTTACCACAATAATAACGTAGTTACTGTAACGCGTTACTTAATAACGCGTTAGTCCCAACACTGTTTGTGTGTGACTTCAGTGCAGGAAGATGGAGAGAGATTCTACATGAGTAGGAAGAACCATGTGAGCCGAGTCAGGTGGGAAAACATGAACTGTTGACTCAGGTTTGATAACTAAAGTGTGCACCAGGTTGAACTGGGGTTTGCAAAAGTGAAAACGATATGTTTGCAAGTAGCATATTCCATTAAAATTATCTGCTAAGCACTGTATGCGAGACACTATGACTGGAACACACTTCACACAGTCCAGATAAACTAACCAAGGATACGATATCTGCCTACAGCTGATAAGTGCTTAGGCTGAACATTTTAAACAGAAAGAAGACAGCTCAGAGCAACAGTGTACTGACCACAGACCAGTTTAAATAACAAATATAACAAAATGAATAAATACATTCCTACCAATTAGGGCTGGGCTATATCATACCGTTCACAGTAATACCGGTGTAATTTTGGGCAACGATAGGAAAATGAAATATCGCGATAGAATGTGGGTAAAACGCACATGCACAGTGCCTATGTTTACATACGCACATGGCGGCGACGCAGAATGAGAAGAGCGAAAGTGGATCGTTGAATGAAACGGATGAACCAGAATTGGTTTGTAAAAATGCTGCAACTTCAGTGGTGTGGAACTGGTTTAGCTTTCGTCCGTCAGATACACAACAAAGCACTATTTTTGGTAGAGCATGCTAGCGGGCCGTCGTTATTACCGTGTTTTTTGGAAAATACGGCACACTTAAAATCAATCCTTTGATTTTCCTGAAAATCGACAGTGTCCCTTATAATCCCGTGTGCCTTATGTATGAATTCTGGTTGTGTTTACTGACCTCGAAACGATTTTATGTGGTAGACGGGGCTCGAAAATCTGTCAAATGTTTTAGTACGACTTTGCTAAGGTACGAAGCCGCACCGCTTGATGGATTGTCGGAGCATTACGGCTATCGTAGGCAGGAGCCTCGCAGAGTGATACGTACTGTGCTTCAACGTAATATTACCGTATTGTGTGTGTATAACCTCTTTTTAAGTTTTGTGGATATTATACATGGTTATGCTGAGGATATGTCGGCCAGTTTCCACTGTGTTTCCACAATGCCTTTTGGTTAAACTGTCAGCGAGGAATTTGCACTGTTACATTTTTATATAACTTTAATGCACATAAAAAACAGCTCCTTGTTTAAGTGAAAATACATTGATGGGGTTTTTTGCACTAATAAAGTTGTGGAGTTGCAAAGTATTTTGTCTAGTGTCAATTATATCGTCAGTTATATCGTTATCGCAAATTTTCAAATGTATATCGTGATAAATATTTTTGGTCATATTGCCCTGCTCTAGTACCAATCCAAAAACAACATATCAAAGAAAGAACAAATACACCATTAATCACAAATAAGCTGTACACTGATGAAAAAAGATGTGACCCCATGGCTTTCCTAATCGCCCACCCCAAATCCAAAATCACTTCCCACTCCCACTCCACAAGCTGATTTCTCAGCACTTCCAACGTCTAATCGAGTACATACTAAATACACCCCTGTGCACTACTCCATCACAGTGACTTCACATTAAACCACCACAATGTCCTGAATTGTTTGCTGTTTTTGCTGCTGTTTTAATGCTCATAGGAAACTGTAGCTCTCTCCATTTTACAGCTCGCAGCTTTTTTCTGGTGGTTTGCGCATGTTCGATTCAATTCAATTCAATTTTATTTATATAGCACCAAATCACAACAACAGTCGCCTCAAGGCGCTTTAGATTGCACAGTAGATTGTAAATGTGCAGAAACCTTCCATCCTTTATGATAAGATGATTTCAGACCAGTGTGCAAGTCAAGCTGCCCCTGGCTCTGCTTTCACTGCTTTGATCAGTTATGGCCTGTACTGTGTGTGGAACACTGTTAGCATTACCCAGTAAACAGGCTTCAGTAATTTAACATCATAACAGACGAGTTTCCTCCCAACTTTCATGTGTGATGTAGAGAAGATGAGTTTGTGAAAAAGTTGTTTACACCTCTAGTCTATTAGTAAGTAAGAAAAGTTTATTTATATAGTGTCTTTTACAGATACAACATTCATAAAGTGCTGAACAACAATTCAGACATGATATCAACAACGAACCAAACCAAAAAAAACACATAAATAACAAAAGAATAACAAGGCCCGATTAAAACAGAAAAGTTGTTAATTTTTGTTTTTTTAAAGAGTCCACAGAGTTAAGCGGAGCTGGAGTGGTAAACTGTCCCAGAACTGGAGACTACAGACCGAAACGCTCGGTCCCCCCGAGTCTGGATGCTTGTCTGAACAGCTAATAGGTTTTGAGTTTGTGAGTGGATACAGCGAGCAGCAGTGTGTTTAACAAGAAGTTGAGACAAATAGTCTGCAGTGTGTCCATTTAATGCTCTGTATGCAAGTGTGAAATCTTAAAACGAGTTCTAAAATCAATGGTGAACCAAAGTAAAAACAAGAGTAACACAGGGGTAATGTGAGCTGTGTCTGGGTGCAGCAGTTTGTGCTGCTTGGAGGAATAACAGAGGTGATTTCTTTAAGCCAGTAAAAAGGGCATTACAATAATCTAAACACAATGATACAAACACAAGAACAATTTTGTCCATTTCAAAAAAGGACCCATAGATTGCAATTTAGTAATGTTCCTGTAATGAAATGTGAGATAGAGTTTATATGTGAAAGTTCAATAAGGAATCAAACATTATGCCAAGATTACGAACACTGGTCAGTAAAAAGAAGCAATCACTTGACTAATTCTTGTGTGCATATCAGGAGGAGCAATAATCATGGCTTCAGTCTCATCAGAGTTTAAAACAAGGCAATTGATGGAAGTCGGTCACTAATCCCACATATAGAGTCAGCCAGGGCAGACAGCCTGTGCAGCTGGCGAGGCTTAAAAGACATGTAAACTGAATGTCATAAATGAAAATAATAAGAAATGCACCTAACAACTAAAAACAGAACACCAATCGACCCAGGGTGGAACCCTGAGGAACCCCACAGCTTGAACAAGCAGTGTCTGCTCACCCTAACAGAGAATGTCCTACATAAATAGGAGGGGAACCAGTTGAGTGCTCAGCCAGAGATCCCAGCCATAACCTTATTCTGGTCAACAGTATCAAAGGCAGCACTGAGGTCAAGCAACTCGAGCACAGAGCATCAATTTCCTGCATCAGATGCCATTAAAAGATCATTATAGAGCTTTAAAGGAGCAGTTTCAGTGGAGTGCTGCTTTTAAAAAGCAAAGGACAGAAATTTGTAGTGTGCATAATAAAGATGTCCAAATTGATTTTCGGCAACTTTTTCTAATAATTTGCTAATGAATGGTAACTTTGAATTAGGCTGGTAATTGCAAGCAGAGCTGGCTATAATGGAATTACCTCAGCATGCTTAAAGTAAGACGGAGCACAACGTTGCCTCAGCGAACAGTTAGTGATAGAGAACAGTAAAGGACCAATGCCTGTGAGACATCCAAACAGGAAGGAAGGAGGTCAGATCTCTAAAGAGGGTGATGAAGGTTTCATCTTAACAATTACAATAAGTCATTCAGCGTATCTGGAATGACTTACGATCAACCTGATCCATAATAGAAAGACAATATTACGCAGGGACCAAACTGGACCAAGTCCAAAGTCCTCACATTGTAATAAAACAAGGTAAACTGGAAATTCTTAGTCACAGTACCACAAAAATTTGGAATAATACTGACTTTTCACTTGAAAAGAAACTGCAAAGAACACACGGCAGACCCGTCCACACATTCAGCATCTTTGTTCTTACTCTGCGGTTCCTGTTTACAGCAGGAGTGTCCAACTCCAGTTCTCGAGAGCTACCGTCCCGCAGCTTTTAGAAGCATCATTGTTCCAACACACCTGAATAAAATGAATGGCTTGTTACCAGGCCTTTGCCAAACTTGATGGGATGCTGAAGAGGTAATCCAATCATTTGATTCAGCTGTGTTGAAGTAGGGATGCATCTAAAAGCTGCAGGACAGTAGCTGTCAAGGACTGGAGTTGGACACCTGTGGTTTACACTGTCACGGCTGCAGCTTTGCAGCTCACAACCACACATACAAACCAACAACAACATTATTCAGGACCCAGCACAGACTTTAAGCTGGCGAGGCGTGACTGCAGATGTTTTGCAGGTGCGTCCGCCTCCCCTGCAGCGGCACCGCAGACCACGCCCCACCACAGAAACCAACACATTTCAACTTTTGGGTATCGACAGGAATTACCCATCTTACGTATCATCTCAATACTGACTTCAGGACAAGGATATGTAACAGTACTTTCCATATGAGCAACAGTCCAACATTAGTTCACTTCTTTAGTA
The DNA here is from genome assembly GCF_001858045.2 of Oreochromis niloticus. NCBI lineage: Eukaryota > Metazoa > Chordata > Actinopteri > Cichliformes > Cichlidae > Oreochromis > Oreochromis niloticus. Next base: position 2,539,720 of record NC_031971.2, read on the forward strand.
CAAACTATTACACAGAATCCAGTACACTTAGTAGAAAATGTTTAATATGGGACTAGTTCTTTCAGATATTTCCTCAAATTGCAATGAAAGCACAAGAGACACTGCAAATCCATCCAAAATAAACTGGAAACAAGTTATTATAGTCGTCTCTCTCTCTGCCTTCCTTGTATTGCATTATGTTTACTATTCAGTGCTCTCTACATTCTTCTCGCTGCCATTGTTTTAACTATAATCGTTACCACATACAAACACTACTATTCTATTCAAACACATTTACATCTAACAAGGTCCAGGGACCTATCCACTTTGTCTTCCAACTAGTTCTCAGTTTCATAACATTTTGGTTCATTATACATGAAAATCAGACAGGATCACTTGCGCTTAGCCAGAGGGGCAGTGGAGTGTCATAAAACAATTTTCCATGGGCAGGGTTGTGGATCAGCTGTGGGTAAGTTGGTTTAGCAATGAGTTGACCCAACAATCTTTCTAGCACTCTTTTAAAAACTAGCTCTCTTCTCAGGGTGTGGGAGCAGTCTTAAAAGTAAATGTATGAATTCAGCGTAGACAGACCGAGGTACATCAGTGGAGTGGAAAGCAATAGATGTGTGGAAGAGTTCATTTTCTCAACACATCATAGACTAGACGAGCACTATATAAGAACATGTCAATTTCTACTATATAATTGAATGTTCAGTTCATTTCACTTTTTTTAAACATAGCACCAAATCACAACAACAGTCACCTCAAAGCACATTATATTGTAAGGTAAAGATGCTACAATAATACAGAAAAAACCTCAACAATCAGATGACCCCCTATGAGGAAGCACTTTGGCAACAGTGGGAAGAAAAACTCCCCTTTAAAAGGAAGAAACCTGCAGCATAACCAGGCTCACGGAGGGGCGCCCATCTGTCACGCCTGGTTATCCGTGAGGGGAGAAAGACGAACGGTACGCTGTGGAATCTAGAGATAGAGAGAGTGTCTGTTTCCTGAATCCAAACTGGGAGCTGGTTCCACAGAAGAGGGGCCTGAAAACTGAAGGCTCTGCCTCCCATTCTGCTTATATGAATTCTGTCAGACACCATATTTCTATAAGAGTAATTATAAGTGTAAAATTCACCCGTTATGCTAACGGCCCAATTTATCAGTCCTCCCAAATGCCAACTGAAAAAAGATCAGAGCCAGGCAAGAACAACCAGCAGTTTACTGTATAACCTAGTTAAACTAATATGACAATGTGTGTGCTTCATTTCTTTGCATAGTGTACAGATGCCCTTATATGTTAACCATTTCTGGGACACGGTGAGTTACATGTGACCATTTGCTATACAAGTCTGATTGCCAGCATATCCAAATACTCCCACAAACATACTACATAGCTACAATATATCTACAGTGTGTTGATGTGGACTGTGATATTTAAAAATGAAATATTTATACTGAATCAGTAACACACACATGATGTCCTCAATAACTGTCATGTTTCTGTCTGCTTTTATACGGCAACGGTTACACACTCTCATGTCACATTCATGCATGCTGTCTAAACTAACTGTTATTTGTTTTGTATTTTTATAGATATTGCAATACCATTAGCATAATCATTACAAATGATTACTGTAGTTAACCTCATAAACATAACAAGCATCCATCTCTTCTGGTGAAAAATATTTCTCTCTGTTGTTAATATCTGGATGAGTAAATACACACTCTGAGTCAAAAGGCTGTAAAACCTGTTGACAGCTTAACAAACATTCAACTGATTAGGAAGAATTTCTTTTTCTAACAATCGAGCCTTTTATGGAGAAAAGGAAAATATTTTATATATCCCAGTGGAATAAACATTAGCCCAAAATTATATAATCATCTAGCTGCGTCCATAGGTGTTCAACCTTTGATGACAGGCAAAAATGTGTATTTTGCTTTAGGTTGTAGCTGCATGAATATACCTAAACACAGGATATGTTACTTCAAATACACCAAATTTATCCTTGTTGCAAAAAGAAACCCACCAGACTGGAGAGTCAGTTGATTCATCTAATGTGAGTGTTGTTACTACATCAGCCCCCCCACCTCCTCATGCCCGGAAGGAGGAAGAAATAGTAATAATAATATATGAGGAAGAGCAATAATGAAGGTCTCTCAGTCAGGTTGAGACTGGGGCTGTTTTAGAAAATTAATTTCAATTTCAACACAGCAACACAATTTAACAAAATAGTCATCAGAGTAAAATGTCATTTTTCAGACCCTTACTTGACTTTCTAATTCATTTGGAGGAAATCATAACCATTATAACTCATTCATCTACGTGCTTTCTTATCTATTTATCTGGTTATGGTAGGGAGGGGTGGAGCTTTTCCCATGCGCCATTGTGCAAAAGGCGGAAAACGCACTGAACTGGTTGGTGGTCGTTCACAGAGCTACCACACTGTTTTAAACACACACACACTCATCGTCATCTTTATTTATAAAGCACTTAGTGCTGTACATAATAATAGATAATAATTAAAGCTGCAAGCAGCGTTATGAGGGCCCTCGAACCCCATCGCGTCGAGCCACGCCCAACACCAAAACCAGCACGTCTGATCTGATGTCAAATTGATGGAATTCATGCATTTCACCACCAGCTCATTCAATCATGATTATAGTCGTCCCACTAGGTGGCGCCCTAACCATTACTGACAAACGGCATAACAAACATTTCTGAGCTCGAGTCTCATCACGTCTGCGACCTTTGGGAGAGATTGGACATTGTGTTTTTGAGCGACAGCAGGTTACTGCTTTTTGCGAGTGATTGAAACTCCACCTGCCGCCATGACCACCCCATTTCCCTGAACGTAAAAAGCTTCGCAATTTAACATCACAAAGGTCTTTAGATTCCACGCACAGGAGATCGTGTCAATCTGAAGAAATCCCTTGGAGGAGTTCATTAAAGTACGGTGCCTGAGAGACTTTTTTGTACATCTTGATATCTCCTATAAGCTTACCAGGTTTCAGACTCATAGAGAAAACACAGAGCAGGGGCTGTTGTTTTGAAATTTTGGAGGGGGCGCTGTGGAGCCATTTTGCGCTATTCAATAAAAATGATCACATAACAAGATAGCCCTCATCACATTGGAGGTGTGCGCCAAATTTCAAGACTTTTTAAACTTTCCAAGCCCCTCAAAAGCCACTTCATCTTTCATGGTGAACCGCGTTGCCACCAGGGTGCGCCGTTCAGTTTAAAGTCACAATTTTCTCACTGAAGCATCACGAGGGACTGATTGTGATATTCACCGCTTTTGAGGTGGCCACGATGAACCTGTGAAAATCAGTACAACAAAATGTAAGAGATGACATTTCCTGTTCCCACTAGGTGGCGCTCTACGTATTCCTGACAATGGGCACATCAATCTGTTCAGGGCGGGTCTGACATCATGCCTGTAAAGTCTGGTTCTGATCAGACTGGATTTCATTGAGTTATACTAATTTGTTTCTTCATGGCGAGACATCAAAGTTCGCCATGCTGCTGGGGTCACACCCTTTAGCGAAAAGTCACAGTTTTTACTGTAACCCAAGACCAACTCCTTAAGGCTTTCCTGGAGAAATTTGAGGCTGCAGATGTCACCCATTACAATACTGTACCCCAAAGTGTAAAACATGACATTTCCTGTTCCCACTAGGTGGCGCTGTCCCTGATGTCAAATATGACAGTTGAAATATGTTCAGGGGTGGAGCCTTATCATATGTGTGCTCTTTGGTCAAGGTCGGACAATGTATGACAGAACGAGAGGCAATAAGATTTTCATGGCGAGTCATCGAAATTCGCCGTGACGCCACGGCCTCACCGTATCACGAAAACTCAAAAGCTCCGCAATTTAACATGGCCCAGGTGTGTAGTTGACACTGACCAAAGATGAAGCTTATACGACCAAATCCCAAGGAGGAGTTCGAAAAAGTTCGAGGCTTGGAAATGGCAAAATTAGAGCCAAAATGTCACCTTCACTTCTAAATGGCGGACTTCGTCTTGGCATGATACACATGTGTGCCAGATTTCATACATGTAGCTCAAACGATGTGTTCGTAGGGCTGCATTTAACAACACATAGGTGGCGCTCTAGAGCCATTTCCCAGTGCTCATATGTAAAACCATTAAAATACAACATTTTTCACCAGACCTGGCATGTGTGCAAAATTTCATGAGTTTTTGAGCATGTTTAGGCCCTCAAAAAGGCCCTTGTTTTGCCTGAATAATAATAATAAGAAACGGAGAAGATACAATAGGGCCTTCGCACTCTCAGTGCTCGGGCCCTAAAAAGACATACGATATAAATAAAAATCAAATAAAAGAAAAAAGTTAAGTAATTAATTAATTAGTTAATAATTAATTTAATTACAAGAAAAAAAGTCTCACTAAGGCCAAATGGCAAAGAATAAAAATGGGCTTTAAGATGTGGGGCGGGGCCTCTGTAACATGCTCGGACAGGCCAAGCTAGATGGCCCCGCCCCCTCTGAGCTTCCTCCTGATCCTGGTACTTCCAAGAGCAGCTGGTCAGCTGACCTGAGAGAGTGACAGGGTGTGTGGGGATGAAGACACTCAGAGGGGTAAGGCGGGGCAAGAGTGTGAAAGCATTTCAAAACAAATATACTAATTTTAAAAAGAGCTCTAAAAAATGGCCACCTGATCAACTATACGCTTTTATCTAACAGAAAAGTTTTCAACCCAATCTTAGAGGTAGACGAATGGTCTGCCTCCCAAATCCAAATTGGGAGCTGGGGCTCAAAAACAGGAAGCTCTGCCTCTCTTTCTACTTATAAAACTATAAGAACCACAAGTAAGTCTGCAGTTTCAAGCAAAGTGGTCTATTAGGACAATATAGTACTGTGATGTCTGTGAGGAATGACGGGGCCAGACTATTCCAGATGTTGTATGTGAGGAGAAGGATCAAATTCAGTCCTGGATTTCACTAGAAGCCAGTGAAGACAAGCTAACATGGGAGAAATATGATCTCTCTTTCTAGTTCTGCCTGAACTCTTGCTCCAGCATTCTGGAACAACTGAAGGCTTTAAATCAAACAAGCTAAGCTTTGTGGTGCATTCTGTCATTGTTTATATAAAGTTGAACACGAAGATAAAAAGGAGGTTACAGAAAGAACAGGAGGTGACACAGGAAGTCAATTAAAAGTTTCAGAAGCCACAACAATAGTTAGCTGAGGTGGACTGAGAACAACACAGACAGGAAGAGAGACGCAGCGGCTGAGGCAGATAGAAAGAAAAAGAGAATACAGAGAGGGCGCGAGAGTTAAGACTTGTGTTTCTTCAAGCGTGAAAACTCATTCCACCTCTGGACTCCCAGCAAGGAGAGAGAACTGATGTAGGCCTCTTTTCCTAACCATGGTTAGCTTTTGTGGGGCATGTAGTCGGAGAGTGTCCCTCTTTGCTCACTGAAGGCACCTAATGCCTTAGCAGTTAAACCTGAGCACCCACAAAACCAAACAAAAACCCACAGAAACATTTGCTTTGTCAGAATGACCAGCTTAGGAAATTCTAAATGAGAGGTTACAGTTACAGAAGCCAGTGGAACAGAGGCTTTAGCTTGGACATGGTGTCACGAACAAGAATGGGAAAACAAGCTTAATGGCATTTTAATATAGACAGGAAATGAGCTAAATACCAAAGGTCCATTCTAAACTGAACAAGCTGATTAATTGATGAAATCACATGCTGATTTATTTCATTTTCCCTTTTGTTTTTTTGGGCACGTTGTTCTGCCTCAACTGCACTGCAGGTCTATTGTTTAGACAGAGTGATAGGTAATGCTGCGCACGCACTAATATACTCTGTTTTTGATGTGTTTCCACGTGCATGCATGTTAAAATGAGAGATTTTAAGAATAGTGGATTTGTATGATCTCTTTAACCACATGTATGTGTTATCCTTATCACCCTTCTGTTGTAATACTGATAGTGAAGATAGTAAAGATGTCTAAGTATATTTCCAAACTTCAGGGCATAATAATTCAAATATGTTGAAACCAGTGAACAGTAGAAAACGTGAGGTTTGTGTTTGGCTTTGCTCAATAGTGACATGCTCTTTGGTATTTATTTATAATTACACCAATAAATTTATAATGTTGACTCTTTCAAGTTTCAAACCATCTATTTGTATCTGCACTTGTGTGCTTTTCTTATAACTTCTGGATAAAAAAAAAAGAAGTTATTTTTACTTAAATGAAAATTTGTTCCTGTCAATCACTTTTTATTTTGCACATATCTAAAGTGACCATATTCAGTTCAGCGCCTTTAAATTTGTCATTTACAAATAATACTAATTTCTGTATAAATTAATTTTGAATTAAAGACAGCAGTAGAGTGTATACAAAAGAAGGATACCAAATATGTTGTCACTTTGGTTTGGGATTCATTTTGGAGTCTTCCTGTTACAGTTTCGCCCACCATTGTTGTTTTTTTTAAATTAAGAAGTGTCCACATTTGGATGAAAGGCTAGACTGCAAATTCTCAGCAAATGCCAGCTGGTTGCATTCACTGCATACCCAACAGCTGGTATGAAAGGGGAAACTTCACAGACTCTAAACTTGCTTTTTTAGTGTTTTCAGTCCTGGAGACGTCTGCTTTCTCACAAAGTACCTGAAATAAAACGGGACAGTACAGCCGAGAAAACACAAACAGGGACCAGAGGCTGGAGCAAAATGTAATCTTTGCTGTTAAAACAGTGTTTATAGAATTCTAATGAGCTATGACTGTCTTTATTCTTAAGCACAGCCTGAACTCTGTATATATACACACACTCAATTAAATGTTTTAATAAGTAGTGCTAACAGATGTAAAATATCTTTTAGTTTATCAGGGTAAAGGCCTACGAACTTCTCATTACTGATCGTAATTAACAGCAATTGGTGATTTCTCTTTCTCAGCATAAAAGGGATTTGTTTGGAAACACTCATTGGATCGACCAATACCCAGAAGTCCAAGGAACTCAGTGAGGATTTCAGAAGCAGAATTATAGATTTACACAAGCTGGGAAGGTCATTTCTAAACGACTGCAGATTCCAGGAATCATCAGTTCAAACAACTGTCTCTAAGGACAAGTTATCTGGCTGCATCGCCACTTTGCCAAAGTCTGGAAGAAGACCTGTACCCTCATGTTAGACAAAAATGCTTAGGAATGAACCAGGAACCACCAGTGTTGAAGCCTGTCATGAACTGGAACACCATCATGTCCACAGTGAAGCAAATGTTACGTTGGAACTGAGAGGGCGCTGACCAAGAAAGAAAAATGTTACATGCATGCCAAAGCAACAGGTGGCGATATCACCCTAACCCAGGGGTCGGCAACCTGCGGCTCTTTAGTCCTTATACTGCGGCTCCGCCTGGTTTGGGAAAATAAATTATAAGTATTTAACTGAAGTGTTTTTTATTTGTGTTAGTTCTTTTTTAAAACGTGTAGTTCTAAATTGGAAGATTATTGCGAGCTTGAATAATAAAAATAAAGTTATATTTTATTATTTTCGTTGTTCAAAATAAGCGTCACAGTCTTTGAAGCCGGTATACCCGCCGAAACGACGTGCGTTTACCGAGACTTTCAGCCCCAGGTAGGCCAAGTATGGAGAAATGTAAGAAAAGAAAAATATCTGAAGAAAATACAACAGCCTGGGTAGATTCATTTGTATTTACTTCTGACGAGAGTGGCCTACCAGTATGTCTAATTTGTGGAGTGTCAATCTTCGGATCCACATATGTAACTATGTTAAAGACAAACACCGCACACGCCTCACAGACGACAGCTTACAGTCCTGCGTAAAGATGAAAGTGACTTCGTACAGCAGACGCTGTGCGCAGAGGTTCAGGAGCAGAAGTCCGATTGTAAACACATCACGGCACCGACGATGTTTACATGAACATGCTCTTCAGCATCTCTTTATTGACCACTTTTCACACACACAGCCGGCTGTAGCTTTCCAGCGCACAGCCCGACACATACAAACAACAGCAGAGAGAGCAAGCCGGTGAGGCGTGATTGCGGATGCCACTCAGGTACGTCTGCCTCTCCTGCAGCTTCACTGCGGGCCACGCCCCGCGAAGCACATTAACCCGGTAAAATAAGTAATATGCAGATATGTTGAAAATATTTATTTTTTAATTTTTTAGGATTATAGTGCTTTTTTCCAATAATTTTTTAAATTCTGATCAAGGCTATATAAGGATGACTGTTTTTCTTTTGCTACATGGATAATTTAAGTTCAGCTTTTTAATTCATTTAAAAGACACTTTCAACTGGTTGACTTTATTTTTAGTTATTATTTTTTAAGGGTTGACAATGTGTTCATTACATAAATAAAATTTAATTTTCTCCGTAGCACTTCAGGGATTTCATAAGCAACACACCATAGTTGTTTATACAAAGCACAAAGGTAAAAAAACAAAAACAAAAAAACAATATATACAGTGTTATCTTCATTCTAGATGTCAAAAAGTATTTGCGGCTCCCAGTGTTTCCTTTTCCATAGAAACCGGGTCCAAATGGCTCTTTGGGTGTTAAAGGTTGCTGACCCCTGCCCTAACCATAAAGCAACATCAAAAAGAGAGCT